>NC_047506.1:27556048-27590744 GCF_902827115.2 Pseudochaenichthys georgianus | reverse complement strand
TGTATCATTGTCTTGTAATGTACTGTCGATTGTCATGTTTTATGTTATTTGTGGACCCCAGGAAGATTAGCTGTTGTTATGCACCAGCTAATGGGGATCCTAATAAACTAATAAACTAATTTGTTATTAGTTCAATATGTCAAACTGATTTCCCTAACTACAATCTTTAGTTACATGGTGAAACATTATGCTGCTTGTACTAATTAGACTTAGCATATAAGCCACACAGGTTTTAATAGGATGTATTCATTATCTTTACGTATGTTGCGGTCTTTTCAGCAGCGCCATCTCTAAAACGGCGATACAGTCACTACCCATCATTTAAATGTCACCGTGACATGGACAAAAATGTAACGTCAGCTTACCACATGGCACGAATCCAGACTCTCCTTTGAAAAACATTGGCCAGGAAACGATAGAACGAGCACGTTTCATGCGAAGACCTGTGGCTGCAACCCGGAGCAAAGCAACAAACCATTGCGTAGCTAACTAGTAGCGCTAGCTTTAGCTAATGTTAGCCAACGAAACGAACTGCCGAGTAAAATTGGAAAACACTGGTAATTAATTGTTCTATAATTTGTAAAACTACGGTGTTAAAAACGACAATTTCACAAATACAGATTCTAATGGTCAGATATAGATATACAGATACTAAAGCTACTACAGATACTAAAGATAAGCAGGTACTTGCTTTCAAGCAGAACACGGGGGAAAACAAACTTAGCGGGAGTGTTTACATGTTTGGCGTAATGACATACAACGGCCTCGACAATTTCTGTAGTCCTATTCAGCCACTCTGTAACAACCATCGTTTTTCAGACACGTAAACTCTTCAAAAATCACCAGTGGGGTCACTGCTGATGTATTTAATGTCGTAGAACAAACGTGATTTATCTCTTACATTTGTGTCAACCACAGACCTTATTTCGAGCTATTTTCCAAAACCCTATGGAGAAAATGCATTGCTTTTTTACGAAGGAACCGGACGTGCTAAAAATGCTAACTTACTTCCGGGTTTTAGGACGCGTCACTGAGGTTCTCTATAGCCAGCATGTGTAGTTCTGGGGACGGGTGGGGGAGGGGGGGACGGGGTGGACCCGTTCAAATCCAGTTTTGGACAGTCTGCCGTGGTTCCATCCCATTTCAAGTGCTGTTCAACGCTCGGCGTAACCCTCGGAGCACACTCTCCAATCACAGAGCTTGAGGACTATCACAGGGTTTGTCAAGCGAAGCGGAGAGAATACTTACTTCCCGGTGTAATATTCTCTAAAGCAAATGAGCTGCTCCGACCCTCGGTCCTGACGGACTCCAACTTGTGTTTATTAATCAAACAAATAAATAAACACAAGGATAATTATGTGTTATTGTTGAGTAAATGGAGAATTGCACAGGGGAAAATAACGTAGGCTATCTATGCCACAATTTTAGATGCAGATTTTGTTAAACTAATACGTTTGCGCTCTGGACCAAGGGGGGTAGCAATAAAGATATAACCATTAAACAGTTACACAACATAACAGAAATAATATCGATAGCAGCGTCCCTAGCAACAAGTAACAAGTAGTTAATAATAATAAAATACATTAAGAAAAAGGCATTTTAAACAGTCATTAAAAAGCAACACAATCTACCTGCATTTAACCAGTAGGTGGTTTGGGTTAAAAAGCTGTCAAGTTTACAGTGTTAACAAAAGAAAATATACTGCTGTTTCTGGTTTAGTTTACGACGGATATATTTAGTTATTGTTTTGATATTTGTAACACAAAAGCGATGGAAAAAACCCACAGAAACACAGAAAAGATGGTCTTAACATGATCCAGCGGTCTAGTAGTTAATCAAAAACAATAATATCAAAACAAAATATTACTACTAACTTTATTGTGAAATTCTAACTGAACGGTAAAAGAATAGTTTCCGGTCTATTCTGAGCCCGATCTCTGTAGATAAATAAAAAACTATGACAGATGTGTATCTTTAATGCAGCCGAACCATTTAATACAATGCATTCATGTGATGACTTTCAAAGAGTAAAGCAAGCACTGCTGAATAAAGTATGATTTTAATATTTGTTTCTCCGAATCGAAGGGGAAAAATACAAAAGCATTGCACACAATTTAAACCAATCAATGTTGTGTAATTAACAAGGATAATCTGGTGTTTTTTAGTCGATGAATAGTGCAGATATCACTGTAAAATCAATCGACAGTAAGGGGAATACTTACTTCCGGGTGTACAATTATCCGTTATCCAATGGGAATGGACGCTCACATTGCCTTTAAGGGCAGCCGACACAAACGAATGCTGTGGTTCCATGAGCGTCAAATCCAGCCGCAGATGGGAATACATAGCAATCAGTTGAAAGCTATTTGCGTCCCTTTATGAAGCTGAAGGAGCCTAGGAGCGTCACAACTGCACGCCACGGGACCCTGACCCAAACGTCGCTCCTGTACGATTATGGAGTGAGAGTGTGTTGCCACAACAGCTATACTACAAAACTGAAGTCTGAAGGTCTCTAAAAAAATAAGTGTATAATTTGGTGTTCGGGTCTGGGAAGACCCCGCAGAATTGTTTTGGGTGACTCAGGGTCAAATGTGGCCCAATCAAGATTCATCTTTGACTTTAGACACCACACCCCCACCCCCTTCATCCACTGTAACAATAATTTAAAACTTTTTTGTGGGAAATTGTATTCTAATAGTCTATTATAGTCAGATAACGTAATGATCCACTGTCTTCACTATCGGAAATATAATGAGTGAATTTAATCACATGTTTTACTTAAATATGTGGTGTAATGTTTGTTGGGTAAAAAAAGGAAAAAAAGGTGAAGTCACTCGCAGGTGAAGCATATACATTTTGCAAATTGACATACCTTGTTGGCAGCAGCGCTGCTACAAGCACTATCATCAGCAGCTTAGAACAAGTGCAAGATGATGAAGAGGATAATGAGGGAGCGAGTTCAGATATACAGCCAGCCTCCTGCGTTCATGAGGAGAGACAGAGTTGAGCTGGTGCAAGAACCAGCTCATACAAGTGCAGGGGAAGAGCAAGAGGTGGGTGAGAATTATCCCTTGAACTCAGTGGCGTTTTCTCCTGCCAGGCTTCCCCTGTTGTTTTGGATTGTAGTTATATTTGTAATAAATAAATAAAAACACTTCGTTCGTTTAGTTTCGGTAATTTTTCTGTGCTGTGTGTTGCTGCTGGCCCATCTCTCCCCCATTCTAAATGAGTATTTTACAAAGAGTGAAACAGTGCTCCTTTAGATGTTATGGTGAAACAGTAGATTGCACTCTCTGTTGCGAGAGGAGGCTAGCCGAAATTGGCTTCCCTTGGTGAAGAAAAATGGAGGGATTGACCAATCAGATGAGGCTCACGTCATGCCTCACAATCCAATCAAATCACATCAACTTCAGTTCGTACTGTAAGTCATCACCGCCCTTAGAAAGTAGCAAGCAACTGAAGCAAGTGCAATTATGGAGGGTGGAGATTTGGAGTATTTCATCAAAAACTATTTTACTAAACTTCCGCCACAGCAGCAACTAAAAATTAAATCTGATGACAGGCCAATGCCCAAACTGGAGTTGTGTACAGAGAGGAACAAATGAGCGAATCGGAAAACTATAGGTTACTTACGTAACCCCAGTATTCAGGGTAACATGAAGTGAGATGTCTCACTATGGGATGCGCCTCATCGCGGAGCAAACAGAAGCATCAATCTCATTACGCCAATCCTGATTGGCCAGTGATCTTGACGTCAGCGTCAGGGAAATCACCCCCTATAAGTAGCTTGCGCCACAACGCATGCGTCATTCAAAATAAGCACCTCTTCTCGCTTCACCATAGCAAGGAGGGCCGTCTGGTGAGACATCTCACTTCATGTTACTCTGAGGCCTAGTGTTGCGTAAGTAACCTATAGTTCTAATTCATAACACTCCGTTCGATGTCTCACTATGGGAAATTGTAGCTCCCGTATTGCCAGACGAGCTTATCTCGAAAATCACTGATCAACCAGAATTTAACAGGTAGAATCCCGACTCAACAAGGTGCCCAGCACTGCTCGGGCCACGCTTGGAGCGGAGACGTCTAGCCTGTAAAAGCGGACAAAAGTGAGCGGCGAGGACCGGCTCGCCGCTGCACAGATGTCTTGGATGGAAACACCCTTGAACAAAGCCCAGGATGTAGCCAGGCCCCGAGTCGAGTGAGCCCGCAGACCCGAAGGTGCTTGCAAATTCTGACTCGTATAGGCCAAAGCAATTATCTCCACAATCCAGTGGGAGAGCCGTTGCTTAGTAACAGGCTTTCCCTTGTGAGGGTTAGCCCAGGACATGAAGAGTTGGTCATTAAGACGAAGCTCCTTTGATCTGTCCATATATGTGTGTAAAGCCCGGACTGGACACAACAGATCCTGCTGCTGCTCCCCGGAGGAAACCAGCGGCGGGGGAAATGCCTCAATGTCAATTGGGGTACACGAACCAACCACCTTTGGTGTAAAGGCAGGGTTGGGCTTCAACAACACTCTCGTTTGCCCTGGGGCGAACTGAGTGCATGAAGGATGTACAGACAGTGCATGAATATCACTGACCCGCTTGGCGGATGCCAGGGCCAGTAACAGCACTGTCTTGAGTGACAGATGTGTCATGTCAGCTCCTTCCAGGGGTTCAAATGGGGTCATTCTGAGCGCATTTAAAACCACTGCCAAGTCCCATAAGGGCACCAGTGACCTGGAGACAGGGAGGAGCCTGCGAGCTCACTTCATAAAACGGCAGACCAACGGATGTTGGCTAGCCGTCTTACCCTCAAAGCCCACATGGCATGCAGCAATAGCAGCCAGGTACACCTTGATCGTGGAGAAAGCTCTGTGTTTATCGATCAAATCCTGTAGAAATGATAAAATCACACCGACAGGACATTGAAAAGAGATGTGCCCTTCTTGAAGGCACCACTCCTCAAACACCCTCCACTTACAGTCATAAAGAGACCTGGTGGAGGAAGCTCTCACACTCTGAATAGTGTTTATCACCTTCTGAGGGAGTCCCACTGTATTCAGATTGTACCACTCATGGGTCAGGCCCATAGTGCCCCGCACTCTGGGCGTGGATGAAGGATCGCCCCCCCGCCTGGGACAATCTGTCCCTGCGTGGTGAGGGCTGCCATGGCTGCCCGCACAACAGCTGATATATCTCTGCCAGCCCGTACTTTGCGGGCTAGGGCGGAACCATCAGGATAAGTATGTGGCGTTGCTCCTTCACTCTGGCCAGAGTTGGGGGTAACAGAGCCAGGGGTGGGAACACGTACAGAGGACCCGGAGGTCAATCGTGTACGAGTGCGTCCCCGCCTAACAGTGTGTTTAAATCGTGCATTAAAGAGAACAGCTGTCATTGAGCATTTTGTCTTTATGCGAACAGATTTAACGCGTCTCTGGCGGTTCATACACGATATCGTGTTGTCTGTCCTCACGAGGACATGGTGTCCTCTGAGAGAAGGCAGGAAGCGTTTTAGGGTGGGGACCACCGCTAAAAGCTCCGGGTGATTTACGTGCGCCCACTGGAGGTCTCTGCTCTGGAGACCTCTCACCGGGCGGCCTTCGTAAATACCCTATCAGCCAGTCTGACATGGGTCCGTGGTGACCACCTTCCGTGAAAGGACAGCACCCGTAGGCGCTTCCCGTACTAGAAAAGTTGGGTGTAGTGCCACTACGCATTACACAATAACCAATACTCTCCGCACGCCGTGGAGCGCGGGGTTTAGTTTTATTATGAGACCCATGTTGAGCGGGTGCTTTACGAGGACATTTGTCTGCGTAATCTGACTCTGCTCGACGGGCTTTATAGATAAAACCCTTCTTTCTCGGAGAGAGAGAACCTCTCTCTCCAGAATATGGGTTGACTCTCTCTGGGCTTGTGAAAACAGATAATGTGTAACTGTTTTGAGAAGCCCAGGCAGATGTCGTGAGTATCTCCTGCTGTATGCTCCTTAGAGCCAGCTGAGATGTCACGCTTACGGCTCCAGCCGGCACTGCACATGCGTGTGACGGTGGTGCCTTCACAGCCCCTGCCGGCACTGCGCATGCGCGTGACGGTGGTGCCTTCACAGCCCCAGCCGGCACTGCGCATGCGCGTGACGGTGGTGCCTTCACAGCCCCAGCCGGCACTGCGCATGCGCGTGACGGTGGTGCCTTCACAGCCCCAGCCGGCACTGCGCATGCGCGTGACGGTGGTGCCTTCACAGCCCCAGCCGGCACTGCGCATGCGCGTGACGGTGGTGCCTTTACAGCTCCAGCCGGCACTGCGCATGCGCTTGACGGTGGTGCCTTCACGACCCCAGTCGGCACTGCGCATGCGCGTGACGGTGGTGCCCTTAAAGCCTCAGCCGGCACTGCGCGTGCGCTTGGCGGTGGTGCCTTCACAGACCCGTCAGTAATCCGCCTTTTGAGAGATGCCGTAGCTGCTCTCTGAAGGGGAACAATTGACGGGCTGTTTATTGGCTTCATTGATTTTCTTTTCATTTTTTTTGAGCTGCTTCCTCGGCCTGAAGCCTGGATGCGTCAGCGGCAAATGTTTTATGACAGAGGAATCAATCAATGTGTGACATGTGTTTGTGCGGACTTGAGGATGGTGTTTAGGCATCTCTCGAGGTGGCGGGAACACATTCACGGAGGGGACAAGGAGGGGCTGTCACGCCGCTCGCTTCTTCTTCCTCGACTGCTGGCCGAAATTCTGGGTTGACTGAGCCTGAGCTGCAGCCGGAACCGGAGATTTTCTCGGCCAACTTGTCCTTGTCTCCAGCCTGGGCTGGGGACTTGGGGTGGGCTGCGACCTCTGCTTGTCCGGTGCTTTAAACCGAGCAGAGTTCGCTTGGGTGAAGGACTGCTGCTGCGAAGGCAGCGGCTGGACCCTTCGAGGGAGGCAGAGGTGGAGTGCCTCGTCCTCCTTCTTCTTCGTCTCACACCTCCTTTGCATGGAGGCGAGAGCGGAGCCGAAAATTGCCTTGGGAACGATGGGCATATCCAGCACATCTTCCTTTTCTCGGTCAGGGAGGTTGGTGTTGTTGAGCCATTTCGCTCTTTCCTGCACCACCATGATCCCCGTTACCTTGCCTGGACGGCGCAACGCTGGACACGGAGGCAAATGTCCGTGACCGCTGCCATCTCGTCCAGAGTGGCTACTCCCGGGCTACCCGACAGTTCCTCGCAGAGCTCCGCTTGGTAGGCGGTTAGCAGCGAGGACACGTCCAGGGCCCTGGCGGACAGCGCTGCAGCTTTATAGGACTCGGTGAGGTGAGGGGCCCACCTTCTACCAAAGGTGGGCCGCTACCAGCGGTTCCATGGGCGGTATGCGGAGCAGGCCGAGCCTCTCCATTCCATCGCAGTCCAGGGAGGAGGCACCCTGGATTGGGACCTTGTTGCTGAAGGGCCGGTCTCTCCACCAGACCGACACTTCATCCAACATTTCTGGGAAGACCGGAAGGAGTTGCCTCCTTTTGCCCGCTGTTTGGGGAAGATGTTTCCCCTCGTAGCGGGACCTGGAGGTCTCCTTGGCCATTTCAGGCCACGGGACGTTGAGTCTGACCACAGCGCGTTTGCACACGGCCTGCAGGTCCATGCTCAGACCGGGCGAAGCTGGTGTGCTGTCGCCCGTGAGAGTAGCCCTCGCTCCAGGCCGATGACATGAAGGTGTCCTCTTCTTGTTCATCTGACTCGGACAGGAGGAACGCCAGGGTGTCCTCCTCTTCGTCCTCCTCATAGTCCAGCTCGAGGACATCCTCCGCGGGTGAGACCATGGTGAGGTCTAACCGGGAGCCCCAGCTTGGTAAAGCTGGGGCTTACAACAGGTGTGCTGCAAGCTTGAAAAAATCGGACCTACCTTACTTTCTCGTGTAGAGAAGGGCGAGGTAGATTTTAAATACTAACGGCGTTAGTACTACCGTCTTCCTGCGAAGCAGAAGGAGTAGCCGGCGAGCGCCCGTCAACCGAAATGGGTATTTGGGTTCAGTCTGTGGACAGTGAAGCTTGCCCGGCTACTGTAGAGATGTGCTCTGAAGCGAGAAGAGGTGTTTGAATGAAGCATGCGTTGTGGCGCAAGCTACTTATAGGGGGTGATTTCCCTGACGCTGACGTCAAGATCACCAGCCAATCAGGATTGGCGTAATGAGATTGATGCTTCTGTTTGCTCCGCGATGAGGCGCATCCCATAGTGAGACATCGAACGGAGTGTTATGAATGAGAACTTTAAATAAGAAACAGCTGATTTCTAACATTTTACATTTCATGTGGCCGGACTGGGTCAGTTTCCAGGGCTGAATTTTAGTCCCAGTCCGCCCCTAGTGAAAACTACCCTTGAATGATGGTAAGGTAGACTAAAAGATTTAGGAATCCAAAGTACAACATATAATAAGTACCCTGTATCAAGATTGACACAAAACAAGTGACATTTGACCTTTTTAGAGAGGTTTAGCCAAAAAAACTCCACCTCTGAGGTGATTTGGGTGGAAATGGGGGTTTTACCATTTCTCTGGAACCCATTGGTCGATTTTGGTGATTGACATCTCTTTCTGACCGTTAGAGCCAATAGAATCGAAGGGAAATCTCCCCACTCACACACATGGTAAAACAAAAAGGTGTGGGCTTCGCGCACCCAGTTGTGCATGAGAGTGAAGCTGTCTCTAGCTCTGACATCTGGAAACCGAAAAGCAGGTTTATTGCTCATGGATTATCAGAAATCATTTCAAAGGGACACAGACACATTGGATTAACATATGGATTAACTTCAGCAGCGTTTTTATCGTTTTAATGCCATTGAAGACCACGTTTGACCAGACAAAGACACAGGTGAGCCATGTTAGCACTTTTAGCTACCTAGCGCCACATGTTTTGATGTCTTTTTTTGTTTATAAAGAGTGATAATGAGGGTACTCTTCGATTCTGTGTCACCTCACGATGTGAAACGATGTGTTGGATGTGCAGCAAAGATAAATAATAAGGTTTTGTGAGTGAATTTCGGTGCAGTCATCTGTTAGCATTTTTCGCTCGTTGCTAATTCAGAGGCTCAGCGTTAGCATTGTGGGTTTTATTTTGAAAAAAATAAAATAATGATCAGTTAGATGAGTTTCTTCCCGTTACATGGATATAAAACATTCATAGTTTATTAAATGGACATGCCCTCAGACACTGTTTCCTGCAAGATGTTGCGGCCGTGCCCCAGTTGGCCTACCGGGGTCTCTCGGGCTTAACAGGTTAAACTGGTGCCTTTGTGGCCTTTTGCTTTGATTGTGGATGTCTTGTTGCGAACTTTATTGAGCACTCTCCATAAACAACTTTGTTAAGGTTCGGCAAAAGGTAGGACCCAAATGCAGATTAAAAGGGAAGCGAGTTTTAAAAATAAAGCGAGCTTTAATAAAAAAAAGCTCATGAACATAGATAACATGGCATGAAACACATAGGTAATACGAGGAAGATACAATACCAAAAAACGATCGTGCCCAACATGGAGGGAGACAGGAAAAACAATGAACCGACAAGGCACACAGGGGAAGACAAGACAAAATACAGAGAGGGTTCATCACAGGACAATAAACAGCTTGGTAAGGGAGGCAGAAACACAAGGGCAACATGTGAACACAATGAGACAATCAGACACAGGAGGAAAAACACAGGAAGGAAAACAAGAGACAGGGAGAACAGAACAGCAAAACAAAACCCATTACCAGACAGACAAAACTAAAACCGTGACATAACACCAAGATCGTGACAAACTTCCAATTTACCAATTCCAACTGGTTATATGTTATTTTCCACGAGCCGGGACGTAACATAAATTGGGGCTCGTCCGGGATTCCTGAATTTAATTGATCAAAATCCAGGGTCTAGAAGTTGTTTTTTGATAGCTGTATGCAGTTCCTCTGATGATGGCACCTTTTGACTTGGAGTCCTTTTTAGCCTGTCCGTCTTTAGAGCAGCTAGATTGATGTCGCAAAGATGACCTATTTGATATCGCTAAACACTTTCATATCACAGTGTCAAAACAATTGTTAAAACGAGAGCTTAAGGCTCTTCTAGTTGATGAGTTGATGGAACAATGTATCCTGGTGTTGCCTGTTCAAGCAGAGCTAGCTGTGTCTGAAGTTGCCCTGACTGAAGGTAGGGGTAGCCAGAAACTCGAGGCAGAGTCTTGAGCGGCTCAGGCAGTGGGAGTGAATGGTGAGGATATTGGACGGCCCAAAACACTGTACACGATGCCTCGCTATGACCCATTGTCCTCGGTCAGTTCTAGCTCTAGGGACCTCAGCTGGAGGTGAAGGACAAGGAGCAGAACAGACAGGCACAGCTACGGTTCCAGCTTGAAGTCAGAAAGCTGGAGATTGAGGCAGATACAGTTGTGAGGCTGTGTCAGCTGGAACTTGAGGCTCAGTTGCATGCACCTCTCACTTCTGCCAAGGCTGCAGGTATGTTACCACCTCCAACTCATCCACCCATATTTGATATTGGTAAACATATATCGTTAGTTCCCATATTCCGTGAGACGGAAGAGGACGCCAATTTCGGGGCATTTCAGCGCATTGCTGCAGCGTTGCAGTGGCCGCTGCAGGCCTGGCCTCTTTTGTTGCAATGCAAGGTACATGGAAAAGCTCAAGAGGCTGTTGCTGCGCTGTCATTAGAGGACAGTTTAAACTATGACTCTGTTAAAGCTTCCATTATGAGAGCTTATGAATTGGTGCCTGAAGCCTACAGACAGAAATGTAGTAAAGCCCAGAATCAGAGTACAATTCTCTAAGGGAATTAATTACGATGGAGGAGTTCAAAAAGTGTTTGCCTGACCGCATTGTGGTGTATGTTAACGAACAACACGAAAATTCCCTCTCTGCAGCTGCTTTGTTAGCAGATGAGTATGTGTTGACTCACAAATCTGTATTTTGTCGTGTGTCTGCTGAAGAACCCCGTAGTGTGTCAGCTTCGCCATTCACATATCCCATGAAAGCAGTACATGTTAACAGAGAGGAGAGAGAGTGTTTTTACTGTCACAAACCCGGACATGTCATCGCCAACTGCTTAACATTGAAGCGCAAAGAACAATCGCAAAATCTGCCCAAAGGCATTGGCTTGATTACAGCCGAGTCAGTCACAATAACTAACCCTGATTCGGATGACAGTGAGATAGACCCATGTTTCAAGCCCTTTGTCTTTGACGGATTAATATCCTTAACTAGTGAGTCTGCCGATCAGAGGCCCGTGCGTATTTTGCGAGACACTGGAGGGTCCCAGTCTGTGATTGTTACCTCTGCGTTGCTGTTCTCCGACCAGTCAGCCTGTGGCTACGGTTCAATATTAAGTGGCATTGAGATGGGTTATATCCCTCGGCACGTACACAATATACATGTACAGTCAGAATGAATCACTGATTTTTTCCCAGTCGATGTGTGTCCACCATTACCAATTAAAGGTATATTATTTCTGATGGGAAATGATATTGCGGTTGGTAAAGTGACCTCAGCAAATTTGAAAGTGTTTCTTATTTGTGCAATCACATGCGCACAGGCACGCAAGGTGGACTCTGACGTATCACTAGTTGATACTGTGTTTATGCCAGTGCTTTCACAAGAAGCTGTGTAGGAGGAAAAGCCAGAGATTGTGGCTTTTCCCTCTCTGCGCGGCTCAGACAAGCCTCCCGACAGTCCGACTCTCCCGGTAACCCGAGAGCGTCTACCAGATCATATCTATCAGATAGTCGTCCTTGCTTTGTTGTTAGCTCTACAGAATTTTGAGGTTTTTGTTGGATCCAGCCCCGTGCCAGTTGTTGTGTTTACTTATCACAATCCCGTCGTATTCTGGTCTCGTAGGTACAATCACAATCAGCGTCTCATGCGATGGGCCCTGATCGTGCAAGACTACAACATAAACATCCGTCATAAAAAGGGCTCAGAGAATGTGTTGGCAGATGCTTTGCCTAGGTTTGAGTGACGTTCGTGTGTGTTATTAGGTAGGTTTGTTAGTGTGCAAACTATAGGTTTGTCTTAAGAGAGGTGGAGTTACGGCCGCCGCCTTCTGTAAGGGTATGCAGCTGTGTGTTGTATATGAGCTGTGCTGTTGCCCAGACGCCATTGGATGCCGGCTTCCTGTCCCTCCCCCGGCAGGCGGTCAGGACAAAAAGTGAGCAAATATTTGTTCCTGAAACTGTCAGAATCTCTTTACACAGAGGGTACACAAGTGTAAAAGACATGAAAAAGTGGATTTTGCAAAATAGGTGCATTTGACCTTTTTAGCAAAAAAAAAACACTTCTGGGGTCATTTGGGTGGATTTTCCATATCTCTGGCCCCCCTCGGTCGATTTTGATGATTGACACCACTTTTTAACCATTACAGTCGAGGGGAAGTTTCTAAAATCCATCTAAACATTACCCATTGGTGAATGAGTGATGCGTAGCCAGAATGCCCAAAACCGGAATCTGTCATACACTCTCGTAGCAGCTAATATGAAATCTCCGTTATTGACATAAATATGATGGATTATCAGCAATCATTTCAAATTGACACAGATACATTGGATTAACCTTCAGCAGCGTTTTTATAATTGTAATGCCATTGAACACAACTTTTGATCAGAAACAACAAAAGGTAAGACAAATCTCCCGTTTTTGCTCGGTAAAGCTACGTTGTGTGTTGTCTGGGTTTGCTTCCCCTGCCGCGAGTTTTGATCGCACAGTAATGGTAGTTATATTTCTACAATATGTGGAACCTCAGCTTGCTAACTGATATCTTGTTTGTACAGATCCGATAAGTAATAAAGTATTTCTACCGTGAGTTATGTGCTAAGTGCGTTAGCATCTTTTTGCTCAGGGTTAATTCAGAAGCTTGGTATTACCCTTGTGATTCGTTTAGCTACAAATTGTTAATATTGTCTGATAGCTGGATGAGATCCGCCCGGAAATGCTGAAGGCTCTGGGTGTTGAGGGACTGTCATGGTTGACACGTCTCATCAACGTTGCGTGGAAGTCGGAAACAGTACCGAAGGAGTGGCAGACCGGGGTGGTGGTTCCCCTTTTTAAAAAGGGGGATCAGAGGGTGTGTGCCAATTACAGAGGCATCACACTACTCAGCCTCCCCGGGAAAGTTTACTCCAAGGTACTCGAAAGGAGGGTCAGGCCGATTGTCGAACCTCAGATTGAGGAGGAACAATGCGGATTCCGTCCTGGTCGTGGAACGACGGATCAGCTTTTTACTCTCGCAAGGATCCTGGAGGGGGCCTGGGAGTACGCTTATCCGGTCTACATGTGTTTTGTAGACTTGGAGAAGGCGTATGACCGAGTTCCCAGGGAGTTACTGTGGGAGGTGCTGCGGGAGTATGGGGTGAGGGGGTCTCTACTCAGGGCCATCCAATCTCTGTACTCCCAAAGCGAGAGCTGTGTCCGGGTCCTCGGCAGTAAGTCGGACCCATTTCCGGTGAGGGTTGGCCTCCGCCAGGGCTGCGCTATGTCACCAATCCTGTTTGTAATATACATGGATGGGATTTCGAGGCGTAGTCGTGGGGGAGGGGGTCTGCAGTTCGGTGGACTAAGGATTGCACCACTGCTTTTTGCAGATGATGTGGTTCTGATGGCTTGTTTTTAAAGGCTTGTTTTTAAATGTGCCAAACCTCCATAAGGGTTTTATTTCATTCATGCCGCTTTATTATTCATGTGCCTGATAATTGAATTAGTTTCATTAATGCAGAATCAGGCCTTTTTCTCTAAGACATCCATCAAACTCATACAGAAGATGAGCAAGACAAATGGACAGGCTAACATCAACTATACACCTTCAATGAATATTTACACATGGCACCGTTAGATAAACAGTTGCCTAATTGCACTATTCCACAGCTCATAAAGACTCTCTGTATCCATTAACGTGAGGTAATTAGTCGTAATTTGCATCATTAAAGACAAAACAATGCATATCATGTTTATGAATACTCAATCAGAGGGTAATTACTTTCTCTCGATCTGCAACTTCAGGCTGAAGATATGCAAAAAAATGTAAAAGATTGTGAGGAGGCTTTGTTGTTTGACTGAAGAACAACCTCCCCCTGCTCCCCCACAAACACACTTTAACAAGCTTTAACAAATCCTGAAATGTGGCTATTTAATTGCTGCTGGCCCATTTTTTCCTCCTTCTTTTTTTTGAGTGGAAAAAAAGGAAAGCGCACAACAAAGTCGATGCTTTGGCCTTGTGTTGTAGCCCGAAAGAGGTCGTCTGCAGAAAGGCATTCTTATTTGTTGGCGATAGAAAGTGAAGATCATTAGCTGCTGAGAAGACATAATGAGGGGAGTATTATAAGACTGGAGAGAGATATTCTATTGTGTGCATGTTAACTTTTCAGTGAGGGAATGTTTTCAGTAACAATGTGTGTGCACTCGTTTTGCCTTTGACAGCTATGCATGCATGACTAGCTGTTACGAACTCAGACACTTAGGATGGAGGACCCAATTGCACGACCCGGGAGACAGAGGTAAAGTATTTGTAAGATACTTTATTTTCCAATACAGCAGTGAACAACAAAAAGGGTAACTATCAATCTCTAGCCGAGATGACAAAAATGAAAGCGCTCACGTAGTGAGGAATGAAACTTTTCACGAGCACAAGAAACATTGACCATAGCATAAGACAATACGAACTGACAAAGATCACTGGGAGACAGGGGAATTGAAGCACAGGGTGACAAGACACAGGTGGGACCAATCAGGGGTGGGGCTGACACTGATGAGCACAGAAGACACAGGATGGATGACAGGTGCAAACAATCAAGAAGCCTGGAATGAGAGAAAGCACACAAACAACATCAACCTCTCTAGCATTTATGTCGGTGCACAACAGTACCCCCCCCCCCTCTAGGGCCAACTCCTGATGGCCCAGGCTGATTGTAAAAGTCGTGGATAAGAGTCTTGTCTACGATAAATGAAGCAGCTACCCAGCTTCTAGCCTCAGGACCATAACCCTTCCAGTCTACCAGGAATTGCTTCCCCCTCCCCCTATTACGGACCTCCAGTAGCTTACGGACCTTATAAACCTCACCCCCTTCAAAGAACTGGGGCGGTGGAGGGGGCTTGGAGGCGGGAACAAGTGTGCTCTCACACACACCGGCTTGATTTTGCTGACGTGAAACGTTGGATGCACTCTCATAGTCCTGGGGAGTTGCAGGCGCACAGACACCGGGTTGATGACTCTGGACACCGGAAAAGGACCCACAAATCTCGGAGCCAGTTTCTTTGAGGCGACATTGAGTGGTAAGTCCTTAGTGGAAAGCCAAACCTTTTGGCCTGGACTGTAGGAGGGAGCGACCCTGCGATGGACGTCTGCAACAGCCTTCATCCGAGCTGAACTTCGGAGAAAAGACTGGCGAGCACCAGCCCAAACTCTGTGACAACGTCTGATCATGGCATGAGCCGATGGAACCATCACCTCTTCCTCGTTGTTAGGGAAAAGCAGAGGCTGGAAACCATTGACACAATGGAATGGAGAGAGACCTGTGGCTGCCGTAGGAAGAGTATTGTGGGCAAACTCGACCCATGTGAGGTGGTCCCTCCAGGTGGTCTGGTTCCGGGAGACGAGACAACGTATAGCGTAGTCTCTAGTTCTTGGTTCAGACGCTCCGACTGTCCATTTGACTGAGGGTGATATCCTGATGACAAGCTGACGGTGGCACCTATGAGTCGACAAAACTACTTCCAGAAAACGGAAATTAATTGTGGACCCCTGTTGGAAACAATGTGTGGTAACCGTGACTGAGGTTGCCACATGTAAAGCTAGTCACTGACAACGCCACCTCCTGCTAAGGGGCAGGAGGAACCCGTAGACCCTAAGTCGTGGATCGATTTTAAAGCTTCCCTTAATCGGTTCAATTATGACGGAGGCATGAATTCCAAAAACATAATACAGCTTTATTTAACAAGTGTTTGGAAACTATTTAAAATATCAATTCATGTAAAGTATAAAAATGGCAAATATAATTCAATACATATATAAGTTACCCTCCTCCGCTGGGCAGGCCCGGTCCGCTGGGTTGCAGTGCCTGCTAATCGTGAGGGACAAAAACAAGAAAAGCCACACACCAAAACAACATATGCATGCAATATTTAAACAACAAACTCTATGAAATAATAACAGTGAGATATTTAGCATATAGAAAAGAAAGTGTCACACCGTGCAGTCCCTACACTGAAGGCAGGCAGCGTTCCACCCGGGCCCAGGCCTACGCCGCAGAGGAGCGCAACCTACGACACAAATAATAAAATGATTATACTGCCATACACCTACACATGAAAGAAAATACACAAGAAAATACACAAGAAACACTATAGGACAGTGGCTGGCCTGGTCCTTTTGAAAAGGAAACATAACATGTTAGTTGCCAGCCTCATTCACCAACTCAATATAAAATGAAAGAGTTAAAAACAAGGCATACTTCCAAGAGAGTATATTTCCAACTCAGCTTAATCCTGCCGGGGAAATGGTCGCTTAATATCCCGGGTAGCTGGGCCGGTTGTGTACATTAAGCTCTGTAAAACACATAAATAAGTTGCTTAAAACACAATTAAAAACGTCGGTTTAAAAACGCCATTTAAAAGCAAATGACTCATAACAGACCCGGTCTTGTGCCTGTCGGGAGAGTTTCCCTCCGTCAATAGTAAACTCTCGTCTTGCACTCGCCCTAATAAAACCAAACTAAATGAGCCACTTGCATAAGTTAATTTAAAAGACCATAAAACCACCTTAAAACTGTTATTCCTACCTTTGTGAGAAGACCAGTGACAGGCAGCCAAGAGAGACTTTTTTTGAACTGACGGCAAACTTTTTATGGCTTCCTGTTTACCTGGTCACCGGTCATGTGACCGCATCAGGTGACAATGACGTCAGATTCCCACATTCACCCCATCAAAAAGTGTCGTCGCCCCGACGACAAGTTACTCACAACCAGGGTCTAAACAAGTGGGCATTAACCATTTCAGGCACCCAGGGAGCAGCCGCCCTCACCACACCCATTGCGTTGTTGCTAGTCACTGTGGACCTTGGAAGGTTATGTGGGTTTAGGTTTCTTCCAGCAGTAGACCGGGTTGTTCTTCTGGGAGCTGACGCCTCCCTTTGGGATGGTAGTGCCTCCTGCCTACCAGGGAGCATGATTGAATCGCCATTGACTGCACCTGGGGTGCTGGATGTTCTGTTGGGGAAGGGCTGTGGGACATCCTGTGGAGTTGAATCAGGGTTTTGAGGGGGTCTTCTTTTACTTCTCCAACCCAGGATCTCTTCATCTTCGCTACTGCCGGAGTCACTGGCAGGGATGTCTTGGTTGCTGGACGACAGACATGGGTTAGGGGTCATTGGTGCAGATGGTAGAATTTCAAGATGTGCTGCCCTCATCTCGGCCCTATGCACCCGCCGAACATCAGCAGTGCCATCAGCTCTGGTAATGGTGTACGGCCCACCAGACTCAGTGGGCACTCTAACCACCAGATAAAGAACTGGTGACCAGACATCCTGGATCTTGCGACGACCTTTACATTGATGATCCTTCAAGTAGACCAGCTGTCCTTCTGTAAAACCTGCATCGCGTGCCTGCTGGTTGTGATGTTGCTGTCGGTAGTCTGCTGCCTGTTGTAGGTTCTTTCGTGCCAAGTCTCTTGCTACTTGTAGCCGTTCCCGATGCTGCTGGACCCACTCATCCCAGGAGCTGGTTGTGTCTTCTGTGGTACCTTCTCCCAAGAGAAAATCTGCAGGGACCTATATATATTAAGCTATAAGGGGTATTCCCAGTCGAGCGATGTGCCGAGGTGTTGTATGCCCACACTAGCTGGGAGATGTACTTTGGCCATACACGCTTCTTCTCCGGGGGAAGAGATCGAAGCAGGTCGTGAAGTGTCCGGTTGAATCTCTCACATTGGCCATTTCCCTGTGGATGGTATGGCGTAGTCCTGGACTTCTCAATCCCATATAACTGGCAAACCTGCCGGATGAGGGCACTCTCAAAGTTTCTCCCCTGATCAGAGTGTATTCTCTTTGGTACCCCAAACCGGTTGAACCAGCTGTCGACTAGGACTTTCGCTACCGTGAGAGCAGTCTGGTCCTTAGTTGGCACCGCCTGCGTGTATTTCGAGAACACGTCGGTCATGACCAGCACATTCTCTTTACCGTCAGTTGCAGGCTCCAGCAAGGTGAAATCTATGGCCAGTATCTCCATTGGTTGGGTGGCCAACAGAGTACCCTGGTAGGTCTTCACCCCAGGCTGGACAGCTTTCGACAATACACAGCGTTGGCAACTCCGACAGTGGTTCTCTATATCAGCCCCCATACCAGGCCAGTAACATCGCTGCCTGGCCAGGTCAGTGGTCCGTCGCACCCCCTGGTGTCCATGTTTGTCGTGGAGGTTATTTAAAAGTTCTTCGTGAAGGCACATGGGCAGAAGCAGTTGTGCATAGACTTCCCCATGAGGGCTGTGACCTGCCTATACAGTACACCCTCTTTTTCCAGGATGCGATCCCATTGCTGGACAAGACGCTTGACATCCTTTGAGAGTAGTAACCTCTCTTCCTTATTTGGGGGTTTTCCTCTTTTCCAGAATGAAAGAAAGACTTCAATGGTGAGGTCAGCACCTTGCAGTGTAGCCAGATCGTCTGGTGATCTGCTTGGGAAGACTCCGATTTGCTGCTGTGCCACTACCACCGGTTTCTCGACGTCAGGCGAAATATTTGAGGAGGTGTTGGCATGTTGGTTCGGCTGCTCTTGAGGCACATCCTGGTCACTGTACTGGCGAGAGAGAGAGTCAGCATTTCCATTGTTTCTTCCAGGTTTGTAATGCACAGTGAAGTCAAAAGCGGCTAATTGAGCTGCCCATCTTTGCTCAGTGGCCCCCAGCTTAATGTTCTGAAAATGGCTTAGAGGATTGTTATCAGTGTACACTGTGCACTTACTGCCCAACAAATATTCCCTGAATTTCTCTGATATTGCCCACTTCAGTGCCAGGAACTCTAGTTTCATAGAGCTATAGTTCTCCATGTTGCGCTCTGAACCCCTCAGTGAACGACTTGCATAGGCCACTGGTCTTAATTTGCCCTGGTGGTCTTGTGACAGTACAGCTCCTAGTCCCTGATGACTAGCATCCACCTCAAGGACAAAAGGTTTTGTGAAGTCAGCAAAGGCTAAGATGGGTGTACTAGTAAACATCCTCTTCAATTCACTGAAACTGTGATTGCATTCCTCCGTCCACATGGTAGGCAGTACAGCTGCTGGCCTTTTTCTGCTTTCTTTGGCTACTTTGATGACATTTACCACCAGTTGATGTAGGGGCGCAGCCAATTGTGCAAACCCCTTTACAAAGCGACGGTAATAGCTGCAGAACCCAAGGAAAGATCTTACTTCAGTCACATCTCGGGTTACCCTCCAGTTCTCCACGGCAGAAATCTTATCTGGATCAGTTGCCACTCCTTCACTGGACACCCGGTGTCCAAGGTACTGCACCTCTTTCTGAAAGAAGTGGCATTTGCTCATTTTGGCCTTCAGGCCTTTCATTTGGAATCTTCTGAGGACCATCTCCAAACGCTGCAGATGCTGTTCTATGGAGGTAGAGAAAACAATGACATCATCCAGATAGAGAAGGACTGACTGAAGGCTCTGGTCACCAAATATTCTTTCCATAAGTCTCTGAAAAGTCCCAGGAGCATTACACAAGCCAAAAGGCATTCTCTCAAACTCAAACAGTCCAAAAGGCGTACAAAAGGCCGTCTTGGCTCTATCCTTCTCAGCGACAGGGACCTGATTGTAGCCGCTTGCCAGATCTAATGTGGAGAACCATTGAGCGCCAGCAAGAGCATCCAGAGTTTCCTCGATGCGGGGTAGTGGGTAGGCATCTTTCCGAGTTTTAGCATTGAGTTGCCGGTAATCCACACACATCCTAATCTCTCCAGTCTTCTTGCGCACCAACACAATGGGGGAAGCATAAGGACTGCTGCTCTCCCGGATGACTTTACTATCAAGCAGCTGCTTAATGTGATCCTTAACTGCCTGCCACTGCGTAGGGGGAATTCGTCTATATCTTTGACGGACAGGGACCTCATCAAGAAGTGGAATCTCATGTACAATCTCATCAGTACACCCTAGGTCTCCCTCATGTTTAGCGAACACTTGACTATACTTCCCTATCAGCTCCCTTGCCTGTATTTCTTCTGCGGGTGAAAGCCCTGGCCAACGCAAGGCTGAAATAGTTTCAGAAATGGTAACTGGGGCCTCTGCAACAACCTGTGCGCTGACTACCGTCACGACTTCCTCCACTTCACCCTCCACATGTTCCTCCTCAAAACTCAGTTCTGACCCCTCAATCCCCTCAACAAAATGCAATGTACCCAACACCTGTTTAAAGTGGACTGCAGCTCCGGTGGCTCCCACATTAACCACCGGCACAAAAGCAACACCGTTTTTGACTGTCACTAGGGAAGGGGACAAAAGCAGGCCTGGAGCAAGATCTGAGCCCCCAGGCTCTAAAAGCATGGTGGTGGGCGGAGCGTATGGAATTTTTGGGCAGGTTACCTGCACAAACTTCACTGATCCAGCTGGTATAAACTCCCCAGTCCTGCTGAGGACACGAACACTACCCCCCGGAACTAGTGGGCAGGCCTTGAGTCTGTGACAGTAGCGGAGAGCTGGCCCCCAGCCTGTCTCTGCCTGGATGGCAGACAAAGAGGCAGACAAAGAGGAAAACAATGCGTCCCCTTGTTGGGCAAATAGCTCTCTGTAGCATTCTGTGATTACATTCATCCCCAAGAGCCCTGGCACATTGTGCTGCTGTACGGCAGAAGCAGTGTCTTTTAACACCAAGACCCCACGACTTGGAATCTTTTTACCCAACACCTGGATATCCAACTCAAGATATCCAACATAGGGAATCTCTAGGCCGTTGGCAGCCTTCAAAGCTAACCACCCGCATGTTTTAAGTTTAGGGGCATCCCAGTGTTGAAACACCTTTTTAAAGAGTGACTCTGTTATGGTTGTGACCATGGAACCTGTGTCCAGCAAACACTTTACCTTTACACCACCCATCTGTACCTCTACCACAGGACATTTACCTATGAGGGGTCTCAGGTTGTTTGCGAGGGGAGGGGCCCGCTTAGGATGACCATCATAAACAATGTGATCATTAGCAATTGATTCTTCTGCAAAACCCATACCTGACGATATTACAGCAGCTGGAGCCGGGCTGCATTCTGGCCGGTCACTGGGTACGCTGGATGCTTGTGGCCTCTGACCCTGGCAACACTGGCGGAGGACATGCCCAGGCTTCCGACAGCGGAGGCACATGGGTTGGCCATCTGCAGTAAACTGGTAGTTGGGCTTATTGACACGAGAAACAGATTGGTCAAGTACAGTTTCCATCTTAGACAGACCTTTTATAATGCTTTCAATTTGCAACTGCTGTTTCTTAAATAGTTCTTGCAAAGAAACCAGATCTGGCCCAGCCCCAACAGCATGGCAAGCTCCGCCTAAATGTACATCTGCCACACATTGATGTAGCCCAGCTCGAGCATGTCCTGCAGGCCTCTCACCCTCTTCAGCCCACCTGATTCCCTCCTGACGCAGTGATAAAAAATAAATTTCCGGACGTTGCCTTATGAGACTCTTTAACTCACGGCGCAAGGCCATATCCCGCACATACTCCACAAACTGGTCCCTAGCCAGAATATCTGGATCCATCAACCTATTTGGATATGCACGTTTGATAGTCTCAATCATTTCCCACAAAGAATGGGAGAATTCCTTTAAAGACTCTCCCTCTCTTTGTTTTCGATCAAAAAACTGTTTTTGCAGGCTTACAAAGGAGGAGGAGGAACCATACAGCTCTTTCAGAATGACTACAATTGTATCAGGATTTTCCCTCTCCACCAAAGTACGAAATCTGATTTCAGTTTTTGCTTCCCCCTCCAAATGATCATAAAGAAAGAGGGCCTTCTCTCTGGCAGTCATGTGCCTGTCTCTCAAACATGACTGCAACTGTTCTATCCAATCATATATGGACATGTCAAGCTTAGAGCTGGAGCCTGAAAAGTAGGGACATTTTCTCTCTCTTTGTATGTACACAAAACGCTCAACTTGGGGTGTAGACAAGTTGGGTGATGCTACATTAATGCTCGGAGGTAAGCCACCTGTATTTGCACTGGTAGTAGCTGCATCTGAACTGGCACCTCTTTCTTGGAGTAGATGCTCATTAGCCACACGCAGTCTCTGTACCTCTTCACGCAGAGCAAACAGTTCCCCCACCTCTTGATCAACACTCATGTTTGTAGGTTGGTTAATAACTTCACAAAAAATGAGAAACAAGTGCTTGAGATATATGCAATACAGTTAAACAGCAATGGGGTCACATTTGTTGTCAATGGCCTTTGATTTCCATTACAGGCTCATCCACGTCCAAGGGCCTTCGTCCCGTTGTCCAGCGCCAGCCACTGTCGCTATTTCAATAAACAAAACAAACCAAAAATACAGGAATTCATGCCTCTTTTAAGTATATCCTGCCGACAACGCCAAAATGTGGTAACCGTGACTGAGGTTGCCACATGTAAAGCTAGTCACTGACAACGCCACCTCCTGCTAAGGGGCAGGAGGAACCCGTAGACCCTAAGTCGTGGATCGATTTTAAAGCTTCCCTTAATCGGTTCAATTATGACGGAGGCATGAATTCCAAAAACATAATACAGCTTTATTTAACAAGTGTTTGGAAACTATTTAAAATATCAATTCATGTAAAGTATAAAAATGGCAAATATAATTCAATACATATATAAGTTACCCTCCTCCGCTGGGCAGGCCCGGTCCGCTGGGTTGCAGTGCCTGCTAATCGTGAGGGACAAAAACAAGAAAAGCCACACACCAAAACAACATATGCATGCAATATTTAAACAACAAACTCTATGAAATAATAACAGTGAGATATTTAGCATATAGAAAAGAAAGTGTCACACCGTGCAGTCCCTACACTGAAGGCAGGCAGCGTTCCACCCGGGCCCAGGCCTACGCCGCAGAGGAGCGCAACCTACGACACAAATAATAAAATGATTATACTGCCATACACCTACACATGAAAGAAAATACACAAGAAAATACACAAGAAACACTATAGGACAGTGGCTGGCCTGGTCCTTTTGAAAAGGAAACATAACATGTTAGTTGCCAGCCTCATTCACCAACTCAATATAAAATGAAAGAGTTAAAAACAAGGCATACTTCCAAGAGAGTATATTTCCAACTCAGCTTAATCCTGCCGGGGAAATGGTCGCTTAATATCCCGGGTAGCTGGGCCGGTTGTGTACATTAAGCTCTGTAAAACACATAAATAAGTTGCTTAAAACACAATTAAAAACGTCGGTTTAAAAACGCCATTTAAAAGCAAATGACTCATAACAGACCCGGTCTTGTGCCTGTCGGGAGAGTTTCCCTCCGTCAATAGTAAACTCTCGTCTTGCACTCGCCCTAATAAAACCAAACTAAATGAGCCACTTGCATAAGTTAATTTAAAAGACCATAAAACCACCTTAAAACTGTTATTCCTACCTTTGTGAGAAGACCAGTGACAGGCAGCCAAGAGAGACTTTTTTTGAACTGACGGCAAACTTTTTATGGCTTCCTGTTTACCTGGTCACCGGTCATGTGACCGCATCAGGTGACAATGACGTCAGATTCCCACAAATGTCATCAGGGAATCCATGGATCCTGAATACATGATTCATCATGACCTCTGCGGTGACTTTGTCAGAGGGAAGCTTGGTCAATGGGATGAAGTGAGCCATCTTTGAAAATCGATCCACCACTGTTAGGACCGTAGTATTGCCTCTGGATGAAGGAAATCCTGTCACAAAATCCATCGAAATGTGTGACCAAGGACGTTGGGGAATCGGCAGCGGCTGGAGCAAGCTCATCTTGACTTGAGATGAGGTCTTATTACACGCACACACCGGACAAGCTGCTACGTACTCCGCCACATCCTTCCTCATGGCTGGCCACCAGAAACGTTGTTGAATCCTGAACATTGTCCTTGTTACTCCCGGATGGCATGAAAGCACAGATGAGTGAGCCCAGTGGATGACCTTGGAGTGAAGAGCCTCAGGAACAAACAGCAGATTGTTGAGACACTCGCTAGGTGCTGGATTCATGCCCTTCGCCTTTTTAACGTCCGACTCCACTTGCCAGGAAAAGGCTCCGATCACACGGTTAAGTGGAAGGATGGTCTTGGGCTCGACCGCAAGTGGTTCTGGATCGTAAAGACGAGACAAAGCATCAGGTTTTTGATTCTGAGACCCGGGACGAAAAGAGAGTGTGAAGTTGAACCTACTAAAGAATAGTGTCCACCTAGCCTGACGGGAGTTGAGACGTTTAGCCTTTCTTATATATTCCAGATTCTTGTGATCTGTCCTGACTAAAAACGGCTGCTCTGCACCCTCTAGCCAGTGTCTCCATTCCTCGAGGGCAGCTTTTACAGCTAACAGTTCCTTGTTTCCCACGTCATAATTCCGCTCTGCCGTTGTCAACTTCCGCGATAGTTAAGCACATGGATGCATTTTGTTGTCTTCTACTGAACGTTGAGACAGTAATCCTCCAATTCCCTCATTGGAAGCATCAACCTCGACCATAAACTGGCGCTGGGGATCTGGAATGGTGAGTATGGGAGCGGATGTGAATCGCTCTCTGAGGCGTTGGAAAGCGATGTCCGCCTGGGGAGTCCACTTGAAGGGAACCTTAGGAGAAGTCAGAACATGCAGAGGGGCAGCAACAGAACTTAAATTCCTAATAAACTTCCTATAGAAGTTAGCAAACCCTAAAAACTGCTGAACCTTCTTCCTGGAGTCTGGTGTGGGCCACTGGGATACTGCACTGATTTTAGCAGGATTCATTTGCATATGATTAGGTGAGATTATGTATCCTAAGAAAGACACCTCTTCTGTGTGGAACTCACATTTCTCTGCCTTAACATATAGCTGATTCTCCAGCAGTTTCTGCAAAACCTGGCGGACATGCTTAACATGAGATTTTGCGTCTGGGGAGAAAATCAGAATATCATCCAGATACACAAACACTGAAATATTCAAAAATTACCGCAAAATCTCATTCACAAAAGCTTGAAACACAGCCGGTGCATTGCATAGTCCAAAAGGCATTACTAGGTACTCATAGTGACCACTCTGAGTGTTGAATCCTGTCTTCCACTCATCCCCTTTTCTTATTCTAACCAAGTGATATGCATTTCTTAAATCTAACTTGGTGAATATCTTGGCAGTTTGAAGCAGTTCAAAAGCAGATGATATGAGTGGCAGAGGATAGCGGTTCTTCACCGTAATGTCATTTAGTGGACTGTAGTCTATGCAAGGTCTCAGAGACCCGTCTTTCTTTCCCACAAAGAAAAATCCCGCTCCGGCTGGAGAAGATGAAGGACGGATAATCCCTGATTTGAGTGAAGAGGAGATGTATTCGTCCATTGCTGCTCTCTCAGGTCTCGAAATCGAGTAAAGTCTCCCCTTGGGAATGGGGGCTCCCAGTGAGAGATCAAAGGGACAGTCAAAATCTCGGTGAGGAGGTAGCGACAGGGCTTTGGACTTGTTAAAGGCTTCCTTTAAATCATGGTAACAGGGAGGTACCTTCTGTAGATCAGGATAGTCAGGGTGACCTATAATGATTCTACGAGAGTCTGTTGGTGCATTAACAGGTTGCGAAAGTTTACACCTGCCCATACAATCCTCTCCCCATTCCTTAATTTTCCCTGAACGCCAGTCAATGTGAGGATTGTGGGTCTTCAGCCATGGAAACCCCAAAATAATCGGGTGCTGAGCCGACTCAAAAATATGAAATTGCATGCTCTCGGTATGGTCCTTATTCACAGTAATCTGAATGGGCTCAGTACAATGGGTAACTGTGAACAACAAGCGGCCGTCTAAGGCACTGGCATTAATAGGATGAGATTGCGGGAACAGTCTTTATTTCTAGCTGATTTACTACGCCCCAGTCCATAAGGCTTTCGTCAGCCCCTGAGTCTATTAACACACCCTGGTCAATGGTCTGATTGTTAATACAAATGTTTACCTGAGTAACAGGTCGAGGAGGGAAGTCTGCGGGAAACTTGCTCACCAGCGCCCTCCTTTTGACTGGTGAGCACGATCTTTTCCCGGGCATGAAGCGAGTTGATGATCCGGCTGGCCGCAGTAGAAACAACCCTCCCGTAGACGGCGCTGCCTCTCCTCCAGAGAAAGCCTGGTTCTTCCCAGCTGCATGGGTTCACCGGAGTCATTCGGAAGTGTAGTCCTCTGACGGTCTGGTAACATGGGCTGGAAATCCTCAGCTGGCGGCGCGAACCTCCGAGACGAATTCTGGAAGCTGGGAATAACATCTCGGTTGCATCAACGCTCCCTCTCTCTTTCCCGAAGACGGTTATCGATCCGGATGGCCACAGCAATGAGGGATTCCAGATCCCGGGGTGTCTCCAGTGGAGCCAGCTGGTCCTTTATCGGTTCCGAAAGTCCCGTCATGAAGGCGTCACGAAGAGCCGGAACATTCCATCCGCTGTCCGCTGCTGCTGTACGAAACTCGATGGCATAATCAACCACCTGACGGTTGAGCTGACGTATTTGAAACAGTCTTCTGCTGGCCTCTGTAGCAGGCGATGAGTGGTCAAAAATGCGACTCATAGTCTCTATGAAATCGGCCAATGAGTAACATAGTTCGGTTTCTCAAGACCATTCTGCAGTAGCCCAGGCTGGAGCTCTTCCCGTTAAATGTGACACAATAAACGCCACTTTACCATGGTCAGATGAAAAAGCTCCTGGGTTGTGTTGAAAATGCAGATCGCACTGTACCAGAAAGGCTCTGCAATTTGAGGAATCTCCGGAAAATCTCTCCGGAAGAGCCAGCCGTAAAGGGGAAGCAACAGCCTGACTTGGGTAGTCAGCTGGAGTATTGACAGGCAACCTCTCAGCTGTGGATGACGTCACCGGAGGAGCAGTCTGTTGGTGAGTGAAAAAATGATTCATTTGGGCAACCAGTTGTTGCATCTGTGAAGATAAGTGTTCCTGAATCCCGGCCTGGCGTCCTCTCAGCTCTTGCATTTCCTGGCTGACTATACCCAGCTGTTCCTCTTGATGAAAAATCTTCACGCCATGTGCTGACAGAGCGGCGTGAAGCGTTCTTGGGTCGGCTGGGTCCACAATGGTCAGTTTGTTCTGTTACGCACTCAGACACTTAGGATGTAGGACCCAATTGCACGACCCGGGAGACAGAGGTAAAGTATTTGTAAGATACTTTATTTTCCAATACAGCAGTGAACAACAAAAAGGGTAACTATCAATCTCTAGCCGAGATGACAAAAATAGCGAACAAAAAATGAAAGCGCTCACGTAGTGAGGAATGAAACTTTTCACGAGCACAAGAAACATTGACCTGACCATAGCATAAGACAATACGAACTGACAAAGAACACTGGGAGACAGGGGAATTTAAGCACGAGGTGACAAGACACAGGTGGGACCAATCAGGGGCGGGGCTGACACTGATGAGCACAGGAAACACAGGATGGATGAGAGGTGTAAACAATCAAGAAGCCTGGGGCCTATGCTACGAAGCTGGTTCAACCTAACCTGGATATGTTTGAGTTAGCCGGTTGGCCTAATCCAAAACATACGCGCTCTCGCTAAACTGTACTACGACGCTGGTTATCAAGTGGATCGCTCAAGCCAGCCGTGTCCTATCTAGTTAGGTGCGCGTTCACATGAAAGGGGTGGTATTTGGAGCATTCGACCAATCACAAACATGGAGAAGCGCACTGACAGCGCAGCGTCATACTTCCTGAATGAAAAGTGAACTTTAATACTAGTCAAAAATGAAGAAGTTAAACTTTAAACATCCATGACTTAAACACTTTATCCAGGATAAAAGCCACATAGCTGCACCTGCAAGGTGAATACAGCTGGAAAAAGAACAAGTGTTTGAATGCGTACATTAACAGGTTTATGATATCACTGCCCCGTCTAAAACACGATCTGACTTCAATTACATTTGTCTCGAGTGTTTCGTCAACTTATGTGTTGCTTAAAATAATACTTCTGCATACAGTATGTGACACTGTGAGTGTTGCACGGCCAGATACGGCTCAGCTGACTCAGATAAGGAGATATATGATACATTATGAAGTGATATGCCGCGGACTGTACTTAATGTTACTCTGATCCGGTTACTTATGTTGTGGCAGATATTTAAGTAAGCTTTCTTAACACTAATGTTATAATAGTCAGATTGCTCTGAAGATGGAGGTGATATTCTATTAATGTTCACGTTCACACAGTCGGTGATTTTTGCCGGCCGTCTTTCCTGCGACGGCAGTTTTTCTGTATTTCCTTTCTCCTGTAATATGACTTGATCGCTTTAAACTCCGCACACTGAGCTCTGATTGGTCAGCAGGCGGTGCTTTCACTGAGTTGAGCTCTTAGCCTGCAACCTAACCTGGTCCCGACCAGGTTAGCTGCTTAGCATATATTACCATGGAGATCTAGCCTGCTAAAAAGAGAACCAGCTTCGGATGACCGGAAAGCCGGAGTTTTCCCTGAATTTAGCCGGCTAAGCGAAAATCCTGCTTCGCAGTATACCCCCCTGGAATGAGAGAAAGCAAACATAAACAACATCAACCTCTCTAGCGTTTATGTTGGTGCACAACACTAGTGGCTATTTTGTTTGTTTTATTGCTATGTATGTATGTGTCTATCTTTTAGAAGACAAACCTTTTTGAATTGTGTACTGTTTACCCATTGCAGCATTCAGATATTTACTAATGACGATCATGTAAGTCGGTTTTACTTGCCTGAAGGTACGCTATTAACCCTGACAACAGCTGTTCAATGTCTGCTGTGGTTCTGGGAATGAGAAGACGTTTTGTAAGGAAGCAAAATTAGGCCATAAGGGTTTGAATCGTATAGCAGTTACATTTCTCACCAAGAAATACCGGAGGAGGCCATGGTTCTCAGCCGGAAACCGATTGACTGTCCACTCCTAGTAGGGAATGAGTCCTTATCCCAAATGAAGGAGTTCAAGAATCTCAGGGTCTTGTTCACAAGTGAGGGGACAATGGAGCATGTTGGGGCCTGAGAATCAGAGCAGCTTTACTGCACTGGCAAAGAGAGAGCTGAGCCAGAAGGCAAATCTCTCCATCTTCGATCCTACTCTAACCAATGGTAATGAAGGATGGGTCATGACAGAAAGAACGAGATTGCGAATACAAGCAGCCGAAATGGCTTTTCTCTGGTGGATGACTGGCATCTCCCTTTGGAATAAGGTGAGAAGTTAAGTCATTGGGGAGGGACTCAGAGAAGAGCTGCTTACCCCAGGTGAAAGAGTGGGAGCACCTTGAAATACCCCAGTGAGAGCTGGTTGATTGGCCCAGGGAAAGGGAAGTTTGGGGCCCTCTGCTGGAACTGCTTCCCCCATTACCCGACTCTAGTTGACGATGGATAGACCAAGGAATATTGAAAGTAATGCACTAAAATACTGTAAGTACAAGTATGAATTTGAATATTTTTTGGGTTCACTAAATCAGATATCGTATACATTTGAATCATGCCTGGTTTGTATCATTGCATTTGTGTGTGTTTTAGCATGCATAAAACAAACAAAAGTCAGATAATAAATGCTCCATTGTTCTGCTAAAGGTAAAAAAACTCCACAATTTTTTATATGTAAGAACTAGTAACAAGTTGTCAAAATAAAATCTAAAATAATTATACAGTGTACGTATTTTTACGTTTAGTTTTTCTGTGATTTCACTCAGATATCTCTGCATTGGGTGACTGCACATTTTAAACATACCTGTGATGCAAACTGATGGGAGTGTGAAGGATGCAGCTGTTTATCGGCACCTGGTGAAGTGTTTTTGGAAGAAATAAGAGACTGAAAGTCGACATACCTTTGATTCTTCTTTTTCTTCTCTGTCTGTCTCCTGTGATGCTCCAAGTGTAATGAAGGTGCAATGCTAAATCACACGAGTACTCTTTCAATTATCAGGCTCAGATGCTTCTTTGTCCTGCCCAAACAAACCAGTTCTGTGAGTTTTGCCAGACACCTGCCGGACCAAAATCTTTGCCTCTTTTGTTTGTCTCTGGAATCCAACTTTAATGAATTCCCCACTATCAACAGTAATCTGCCTGACTGAATCTTTATGACTGTATTAAAAGTGTGTTATAATTTTGGTTAATAGTTCTTTAAAGATTTGTCCATTTTTTACATTCTTACTTTGCATCTTTACATTTGACCAAATAAAGGCTTACTTTGAATGTTTTATTATTCCTATATACAGAGAAATGTCGTTGTATGCAGAATTAAGTTGAGGTTATTTGACATTAAGAAAAGTAAGGAATTGAATCGCACACATCTACGAAAATGTCAAGGATAAGAAAATAAAATCTAATCAATTGTCTTGAAAAAAAGTTGCATTTCAATATAAGAACAAGGCATATGACTACTGTATGGCGTTCCATATTCATTCATTCCTCCACTTAAAAAAGACAAAAATGCTATTCACCAATAAAAGATGCACGCTGTGTAGATGCTTATTTGTCACACACCCTTTTTCTTCCTAATTCAAGCGCTGCCCACACAGTAGATGATCATTGCATATGCATGAAGATCAAAGGAGAGATTACCCTCCCACCACACACACACACATTCACTCACACACACACCTGTACAGTTCAGACTTGCTTTGATGGATAATTGTACCACTCTGCGAGGTGAATGCAAATTCAAGGATCAACACACATGCACGCACAGGAACAGACACACACACCGTTTTACATACACACACCTGTCTGCCTACAGCCTACACTCCATCACTCGCATCACACACGCCTCCTCTCCACACGCACGCCTCCTCTCCACACGCACGCCTCCTCTCCACACGCACGCCTCCTCTCCACACGCACACCACCTCCCCCCCCCACCCACACCCACACCCACACCCAGATGGTCGGTTCAAGCTAGAGACTTGTGAAACACTGAGGCCACAGAGCATCAGTCCGAGGCATTGTGACTTCCCAGCTGAGCTTTTAACATGCGCAACTACGGCCTACAGCCAATGCGTATTATGCCATGTGCCAGAGATAGTGGGACAAAAGGAAAAACAGACGGAAAGAAAGGAAGGAAGCCAAACGGAAAGACAGAGCAGACAAAGAGACACAGCTCCCCACAGTGGAGCTGCATTGTACAGTCTACAAAACGCCATAGATGAAACAATTTTTGAAAAAGTAAGTATAGAGCTTTATTTAAATAAAAAATTGCACCTGGTCCTCACAATAGCCACTATCGTTGTCACCCTTTTCAATGATTCACATACGTTTTTTTTATTGCATTAACAAAATAGCAATACAGCTCATTATTTACAGAAATATGCACTTTCAGAGCATGTGACATTAGGGTGGTCCTTAGTGCCATGTACATTTTCAAATTCATTTATTTTAAGCTCCAACCACTGGAATTTGACAGTCAAGAAAATTCTCCTGGTGAATTGTATTCAAATTCCAACAACATTTACCCCTCCCTAGTCAACCTTGAAGTTTAGCCTCAGTATGGTCCTTAAAATTGAAAGTCGGAAAGTCTAAGCTCCAACCCCCATAATTCATTCTATTTGTCAAGAAAACCTTAGACTTTTCGACTTTCAATTTTAAGGACCACCCTAATGTGACATTTCCCCCCTAAAAGAACATAATTACATTGAAATGTTATACCTTGTTGTTGGTATTATCTTTATAATTGTTTTAATCAGATCAAATGTTGTGTTTTTGCCATGGTGGTGCATTTCCAATCTAGCAGTGAGCAGGGCATGCCCTGTGAGCCTTCTGTCAAACGTAATGTAATTAGGGAATAAGGTTGACACAGCCAAACAGGGTGAGGACAGCTAATCAAGTGTCTGAGTCAGTCTCCTACTGTAATCAGACAGAGAGACAGAGGGAGATTACATTGATTAAAAATTGAAATCCCAGACCACATATGTTCTAAGAGAAGTTAATTACGATTAGATTGATAATTTTATTAACTTTTTGCATTTATTTCCCCCGACATTGCATTTAGTTTCTCCTTGACCTCTTCTCTGAGAGAACTTTTCCAAAGATATGCATCTTAAATAAAATGGCCAAAAGTATGTGAGCAAAAACTATACATGTACATTAGACATAATAGATATAAGATTTTGGATTGTGACGAAAAATCAATTAAAGTATTGCCGGTGATGTTCTTAAAAACGTCATAGTCAAAGTAAACACACAGCACTACATTTCAAACTGAAATGAAAAGTATAGTCAGAGTTCGTCAACAGGACTTCCAGTATGTGTCCTATAAACGGGGAGAAAAGTGTCCTTCAGCAACTCACACACACACACACACACACACACACACACACACACACACACACACACACACACACACACACACACACACACACACACACACACACACACACACACACACACACACACATTAAAAACTCTAATTTGAATGCTTTGAAAATGGAAGGCGTTCAAACAAAACACAACAACAACGCATTTAGAGTCTTTAAAAGGCTCTATCTGAAATGTGAAATGTACAATTACTGTATGACATGTTAATGTACCTGAAAATGCTGTGAATACATTTCAAGTAGTTGCTCTCATCCTTTCATTTAACCCAAGGTTGAGTGCTTTAGTTTGCATTGAGCTTTGAATGTATTTCATTAGTTGCTCTTAAGTAACTGTTAATAAATAATTAGCTTAAAAGTTTGGCCTTTAATGTTGAATTAATTTAATATTTGGTTACTTGGGGAACATGGAATACGCGGTTAGTGCTTCTAAATGCAGCATTAAGCTATTATCATATTAATTATTAAGCATGATTAGCATAGTAGCAAACAATTGCCAATTTACACAAAGACAGACATTGGCATTCCTTTACCGTCTTGTTTCTGGCAACATTCGATCTCTTGCTTGGTCTATTTTGAGGGGGGGGGGGGATTGTGCTTTTTGACTGCTAAAATGATCCCTATATGTTCACCAACTAGCTCTTGGTGCTGTCTGTGTATACTTGGTTATCAACTACACCATCTAAAATTCAGACGGTCCAATATAAATATATATATATATATATATATATATATTAGGGCTGTCAGTCGATTAAAATATTTAATCGCGATTAATCGCATGATTGTCCATAGTTAATCGCGATTAATCGCAAATTAATCGCACATTTTTTATCTGTTCTAAATGTACCTTAGAGGAATATTTTTCAAGTTTGTAATACTCTTATCAACATATGAGTGGACACATATGCGTTATGCTAATGTTTATTACCATTTGAACAATGACAAATATTCTCATGAATATTAAACACAACAACCTGGAACCTCTCTCATTCAATACAAATGGTGTGTGTGTGTGTGTGTGTGTGTGTGTGTGTGTGTGTGTGTGTGTGTGTGTGTGTGTGTGTGTGTGTGTGTGTGTGTGTGTGTGTGTGTGTGTGTGTGTGTGTGTGTGTGTGTGTGTGTGTGTGTGTGTGATCGTTGGAGCTATGTGCAACTCAAGGCATATGCTCGAACGGGAGCTGCCTGGACGCTGCAATCATGTTGCTGCAATCATGAGTGTGCTGACTTCTCGTACAATGTCCCGCTGTCTGGCTTCCTGCATAAAGTCAAGTGCTCGGCGCAGTTGTGTGGATAGGGTGCTCCTCTGTTTTCATTTAAACAGCTCCTTATATCCGTTAGCGCAGCTAGCTAGCACCAGATGCTAACAACAACAACAATAGCCGCGTTCACACTGCGGTACGGTAATGCACGTAAGGTCTCTCTCTCGCTCGCTCGCGCCACACAAACATACACCCTCCCGGTCCTCCCGATGGCCAGTCGGTGCCTGCCGGTGAGCGTGGAAGTGTGGCCTATGGAACGCCCTTTGCGTCACAATTCGCGCGTTTATTCGCGCGTAGTTTCGCGCGGATTAACGGGGAGGTCCGTTTATTCGCGCGAAACTACGCGCGAATAAACGGGGAGGTCCGTTTTATAAACGGGGAGGTCCGTTTTATAAACGGGGAGGTCCGTTTGAGTTCAAAGTCTCAGTAACCAATCAGTGAAGAGCAAAACCAGACCAAAGCAATCTGTAGATGAAAAGTTCCTGACATTGTGAGGCTGGAAATTGTACGTTATTCCAGATTCAGGGGACTATGTATTAAATTGGCTTTCAATATAATAAATATATCAATCAATATAACCTGCCTTCATTGTCTTTTAAAATAAAATCGCCTTACCTTATCTTACTGAAGTGAAGGGTATTTATGTCTCCTTAAATCACCTTTTAAAAGTACTTCTTATAACATGGCATGTTGGCACATATCAAAATGATCAGTCTCTGGTCTTGCTAGAAATGCAATGTCACTCACCTTAGAGCCACTGTCTTATGAGATACTTAGCTTAGAAATCAGATGTTTGGAAAACTTAAAAACTCTTGTGAAAACACAGATGTACTCATGTCATCCATTTTTTTTGGTGTTTCAGTTTTGTTTTACCAACGTTTTTGGTTCACAAAAGTAGTGAAATATATGAATTACACTATAGGCATATATATATATATATATATATATATGTGTTGTTCATGTCTAAATTAGAATTTGGAGTAAAATAGTTCTATCACTCTACTTTCACCACAG
>NC_047506.1:26500829-26555751 GCF_902827115.2 Pseudochaenichthys georgianus | reverse complement strand
AACATCCCTCATCCCTACATCCCTCCATCCCTCATCCCTACATCCCTTATCCCTACATCTCTTCATCCCTCATCCCAACATCCTCCATCCCTCATCCCTCCATCCCTCCATCCCTCATCCCTACATCCCTACATCCCTACATCCCTTCATCCCAACATCCTCTGCCCGTCACCATTTATATTTGAACGGTGCATGTTTATATACTGCGTATACTAACACCTTAATTCCAGGTATCGTCTGGGGGGCCCGTAATCAGCCCACGCAGATCATGCCGGAGTCGGAATCCCCACTCTGAGTCTCCCACTGCACGGACCACAGCTCGTCCTCCCAGATCATCTGGGAGGACATGTTACTTCAATAAACTTACAAACATCACATTGTTGTGGCGTGGTTCCTGCTAGTGAAAAGCATATACACACTGTATAGGAGAGACTCAGTGTCTATTTGCAAAGAGAATATTTGTCTGAATTTAAATACGCTTCTTTGTTTGACTTTTCTTATGATCATAATGTCCACACTGATCCTTACTGCTACAGACTCTTCTCATGCAACAACAAAGCAGTAAAAACTAAAACTATTTGAAACACAGAAAAAAATAGCTAGAGCAAACTGCCTGCAAAATATTTGCATTAAAAATGCTTAATATTCTTCAGAAATGATAACAGACAAAAAGATGCGAAATATATGTAAATAATCTAGCTGCAGATCAATAGGAAACTAATTTGTATTGATGATACAAATAATGACTTTCTCTACTGAATTTGAGTGCCTGCATGTTGTCAGAGAGCATCATTGTCTGTGTATTGTCATTGTGTCTTTTGTGTCTTCTGTCGTGTGTGGCAGAGCACACATGCATGTGGGGGGTTTGACTGTCATTACATCATTACATGTGTGTTCGTAGCCGTGTGTGTGAGGACTAGTCATTGGTAAACAACAAAAACCTTGTCAGGCAAAGAGGCGGTAACTGAACACGTGCAGTGAACCCCCCCGCCCTACCCAATCACATTAAGTGATGTTACAGAGACGTACGTGATGTCACCGACTCCTGATAGACCCCACGATCGTTCTCCTGGCACACAAACACACACACACACACACACACACACACACACACACACACACACACACACACACACACACACACACACACACACACACACACACACACACATACCAAGTATACATCACTTCAGGGGACATTACATTGACTTACATGCATTTCCTAGAGACTTATCCTAACCTTAACCATAACCAACACATGCCTAACCCTTAACCTTACCCTAATCCTAAACCTAACCAAGTCTTCACCCTAAAATTAAAGAATCCCCTTATGGGGACCTCCAATTTGTCCCCATAAGGGAGGCGAGTCCCCACACGTGACTGTGTAAACAGATTTAGGTCCCCACAAGTATAGTAATGCTAGGCCACACACACACACACACACACACACACACACACACACACACACACACACACACACACACACACACACACACACACACACACACACACACACACACACACACACATGGAGAGTCATTGGCAGTATGGGCTCTTTCATTATCGTCTGCTAGATACATATTATGCTGATGCTGCAATTATGCACAACATTAGTCAACTTCATCTCTTGCTCCACAGTTCATCCGTCAACTTATATCTTCCTGAAACACTGCAAAGTAACATATAAAGTAACTGTTACCCCATAATTACTGTTATTAATATTACTATTAGTAATAAAAGCAACACAAAGATGATTTCTCTTTGTTCAAATCTTTTATAGTTGATGTAGACTAAGCTACATTAGATAAATAACAGAAGCTTAACTGAACAACACCCTATGTGCATTACATCTGTTGCAATTGTTTATCTGTATGAAGCACTGATGATAGGCTAAGCGGCGAACATCCCTAAGCGGTTGACCAATCACAAAAGAGCCGGCCAGCTCAACAATTAGAGCGGACTGGGCTCAGGTTTCAGAGGGTGCAGTGAACATTAAAGCATGTGAATTTTTCAAATTAGAGACACAAAATACAATTATGAAATCTGAAAATTAGCATGATAGGGCCCCTTTAAAAGTGAAGCCGTAACCACAACGTAACTGTACCCTACAGATGTCATCTCTTTGGCTTCTTTCAAGAAAATAATTATCGCACGGACATTCTTTTACATGCCATTTACATTTAAGTCTCTTCAAACTGCTGCCGAATTGCCTGGTTTTAGTTTTACTGATTAAAAAGGGAAATCAGTCAGGAAAAAAGGGTCCAAGTAACATGTGATCATCATAAAAATGTGCCATCAAGTCTATACAACTGGGTTTAATTGAAAAGCTAGAACGAGCCAATGAAACCTGCGATAGATAGCCACTCCCTGTCTGCGTACGGCTCTGCTTCAGTCTACTGCACAGAGACATCAGGACGTTAAAGTGCATCTTTCAGCCAGATGATGCATGTCACTACTCCTACTACCTATTGAACAGCTGTATGTCATTTTAAAGTGTTGAGGTATTCCATGATATGGTTAGCGGTTTATCTCATAAAAACTTCAAAATGGCTCCACATGGCTGGTTGAAAACTCTTGAAAGATCACAGAACCTTTTTCAGTCACAGTAATACATTTACAGGTTTAGTGAAAGGATTGCAGCTCAAGGAGGTTCGAAATGTCCTTTGGGGAGGTCAGGTTTCCTTTCCTGGATTAGAAACAAGCCCTGGTTGTCCTTAGAAGACTCAGTAGGGATGCCACCAAACTGGCCAAAGCGGAAGAGTTTCATCGTGTTTGGATTTCATTTTTTCTTTTTGTTTACATTGAAAGGACATGTTTGTGCACATTCCCTAACGTGCTGCTGACAGGATGAGGAAGAAGATAATAGGTCAGCACTGATGAGGGGAAAGATGTGCACTGAGGGAAAGTATTCCCAGAAGAACCAGTGTGAACAAGTTCACTATCCAGAAAGTGAACCCGTCCTCCAGTCTCAAGAGGATTCTACTTCCTGTCCAGTCCAATACAAGCGTCCTCTCATCTCCTCTCCCTGTTGGTTTGACCTCAGCTGTTTCCCATGACCGCATTTATCTGAAGCAGTGTCACAGTGCCCATTGCAATGTAAATGTCCTGGCAGCATCCAACTTACTGGAGATTCTACGCTTGGATATTTGACAAACACACTCAACAAATACCAAAGCACCTATGGCAAATATTGACCTCAAAGTACAGAGCAGCCATGACAGCACTAGAGGACAATTTCTCATTTTACTCAGTCACTCTCTAATGTCTGTATTGGCTGCCTTTTATAGCCCAAGGGCATTCGCTTTGCCAATCACATTAGACCGACATAATCCAACCAATTTAATTAAGCTACAAAAATAACATCAGCACCACCATGGCAAGTCCAGAAGCCTGTACTACGAAGCCGGTTCATCATAAACTGGATATCTTTAAGTTACCCGGCTACCTAATCCAAAAGAAACGCACTCGTAGCTAAGCAGTCCTACGAGGCTGGTTATCAACTTGTTAACTCAAGCCAGCTTTGCCCTATCTAGTTATGTAGGCATTCAATTTGGGGTGAAGTGTCTTGCCCAGGGACACAACGACATGCTGACTGCAGTGGGGTTTGAACCTATGACCCCCTGATCCGAACACCTACGGACAACCCACTACGCCACACGCCTCCCATACTTCCTGAATACAAATAAAACTATAATATTAGACATATGAAGAAGTTAAACTTTAAACATAAATAATAATAATAATAATAGATTTAATTTGTTAGCGCTTTTACAGGTGCTCAAAGACGCTTTACAGATATAGTGAAGGGAAAAGAAAAGGAAGGAACAACAAATAAATATATAGTTAAAGTCAAATAATACAAAAACAATCACACATTAAAAGCCAGATTGAAGAGGTGAGTTTTTGCAGTCTCTGATGGGTTGGGGGAGTGAGTTCCAGAGGGAGGGGGCAGCGACGGAGAAGGCTCTGTCCCCCCAGGTCCGGTGATTGGTGCGGGTGGGGATGGATAGGAGGTTGGCTTCTGATGAGCGGAGGCAGCGGGTCTGTGAGGTAGGGGGGGGCCTGATTGTTGAGGGCTTTGTGAGTAATTTTAAACATCCATGACTTAAACACTTTATCCAGGATCAAAGCCACATAGCTGCACCTGCAAGGTGAATACTGCTGGTAGAAAAGCGTTTGAATGCGTACATTAACAGGTTTATGATATCACTGCCCCGTCTAAGACACGAGTGGATCTGACTTTAATTACATTTGAAGTTAGCTTGCTCAGCGAAAATCCGGCTTCGTAGTACAGGCCTCTGCTCCTATTACTGAGCCAGGCAGCATGATGTTTGTTTATTTCAAATGAAGGACGCCACATAGAACAGATGATTTATTTCATTGCAATACAGTTTCAGGCACTGTGTTAAAAATCCAGGTGGCAGCTAAGGTTGCCTCCCATTTGTCCTATTTGAATAACAAGGAAGTATAACAATAAAAGCAAACTCTCCCCAGCTGGAATACAACCAAACTAACCAAACAAGGTTTATGTTTCCAATACAATACCTGCCATACAAGCAAAACCAAAGGTCATATTGTAAAAAAAAAAAAAAATACTGTGCAAGTATCAAAATGCTTAATACATGGAGAAATCAACACTTTAATCTTTAGAAGGGACACCAAGATCTCAATTCGAGATGTCAAACATTATTGTCTCTAAATGTAAGAAATGCAGCTTAGCATGCAAGTCAAAGTAGCACATGTAACTCAACAAATAAAAAAACAATCCATATTTTAGTTTTTCTGTGAGCAGATTATGAGATGTTGAACTATTTCTAATTTATCAGAGAAAGAATATCATTTTCTCCCTGTGGTTTTGCACTTGGTTTAAGAACGTGTCTGAAGCTGTCTGAGAGTGTTTACCTGGAGGTTACAGTAACTGAAGAAGCAGCTGGAATATGACAGCTGAGCATATATTAGTGAAAATCTATCATCTATCATCTAATCATCTACTTTCAGCTTTTCCTTCCTTACAGTTCTTAAAAGATGGATCTTTATGCATAATATCTATCTTTTTTTTGTCCATCTTCCCTTTGCTTGTCTACTTAATTAATCCACAAATGTCTTCTCAGAGTTATGAAATAGTAAAGCCACTATTCAGCTGGTGCTCGTATGCTAAAGTGAGCTGAGGCTGATCTACTGCCTGAGGGTTTTTGCACTGACAACACACACACACACACACACACACACACACACACACACACACACACACACACACACACACACACACACACACACACACACACACACACACACACACACACACACACACACACACAGGTGCATTTCAAGCATGGCTGAGCTTGCAGCTAAGTAGCCACACAGCAGCAAACATCTTATTTGTGTGAAATGCTAGATGACTTTCACTGTCTGTGCCATAGGCAGAGGGGCTATTATATCACACTGCACCACCATATCAGTGGTTTTCAGAAGGTTTGGATTTGTGGCCCCAGGAGGCTGCATTTCATTTTAAGTTTTCTTCTGATCCTAACCAGGTTTAAATCCTCTCTCAATGGCTGGGTGTTTAAATAGAATTGTCTGTATTTCTTTTACAAGCCCTGCAGGGAAATACTTTTGCATTGTAATTTCACCCAATAAAATGTACATTCTCCAGTCAAAGTTCATCCTCTTGTATGTTTTCCTACAACGAATATACTTTCATTTTCCTTAAATCATCAGGCTGATATGAATCATTATATTCAAACAAGTGAATTCATTTTATTCAGAGTTAATTCAATGTAAAAACCTTTCGGTAGGTTTTATCCACATTCCTGCTTGGCTCTCCAAAATATTTCCAGGAGCTGTAAACTCACATGTGTCTGCATCACTGTCTGATACCCTTTACATTACAACACCCTGGATATGCAGAGAAATGTGTTTGCAACCTGTAATCACTTGTTAGGAATTAGTTTATTCCTCGTAAAAAGAAATGGGGGAATCCTACCAGTATGGGAAAACGATTGCATAAATGTTTGCAACATTGATTTTCATATCCTGACAAAATGTAATGAGAAGTTAGGTGATGTGTTGTAATTGTCTCTATTCCTGAAGTAAACACGTTGTAGGAACATGCATGAAACGTTGGAATCGAGAAAATACTAAATAATACATTTTTAAAAATAGAAGAAGAAGCTATGCTTAAAGAAAGTCACTTTTTTATGAAATGTTACCTGTTATTGAAATTAAATGATTGGTAAAAACACATCAAAGTTAAGGGAAGGGAGAACAGAGCGGAGGTATAATTTGCATGACTCAGCTCTGAGGTAAGGGCATTCCTTCGAGAAGCTGTCTGACTTCTGCACAAACTGAGGACATACAAACAGCTTAGCAGCATATGGTTTTCTGAAGGAGCTATGTAGAAGGTACAACAAGGAATAACAAAGAAGGAACACTCTTGGTTCAATGCCCTCCTATCTTTATCCTTGTAGGTTACAATGCAAGATCACCATACTCATTTAGGGATACACTGTACTGTGTAATTCATGCTGCTGCATGCTGAATAATAAATGACAAGCATGCAGCATTGGTCTCAAAATGCATAATGAAAGTAATTTAAGTAAAAAGCTATTGGACAAAATCCTCAACAAAAACATGATTTAAAGCAAACTGGAACATTTGCTCCATTGAGTTTAATTTCTCCTCACGGACTTTTTCTATCTTTGTCTGATTTGAACTAATTCTGAACAAATTGTGTTGAAGTTGCAAGTCAAGTGCAGGGCACACACGTGCACCCTGCAAGGTGAAAGGCAAGTTGGATTTGTGGACTACATCTTAAAGGTGTTGTAGTAGCCTAATGTGCATTTCATTTCCCAACATAAACAAAATATGTCAATCACTTAAGTAACAGATGTGTCCTACCTTGCGAGAGTTGCAGTGAAACAGAGACTCAGATGCGCTGCAGCGGAATGCTGCATGCAGGGTGCACACTGGCTGGAGATACACTGCAGAGTTGATGTGGGAGCCCCGTTTGGCACGTTTACGGGTCACTGCAAAGTTTAACTCGGGGATTGACATCAACTCGAGCTGCTGTCGACACCTCAGCTGAGGACTGAGTCCCAACCTTGAAGTACCTGTCAGCACGAGAGAGAGAGAGAGAGAGAGAGAGAGAGAGAGAGAGAGAGAGAGAGAGAGAGAGAGAGAGAGAAGAGAGAGAGAGAGAGAGAGAGAGATACTCAAGCAGGTACGTGAACAAAATAGCAAAGTTAAATTAATGCTCAATGCTGGTTAGAAATCCCTCCAGCATATTATTTTTATCTTGCACAGATGACATTCATCTTTCAAAAGATGTAGTGTTGTGAATGACTAAATTAAGCTACGATAAAAATGCGATTGTTGTTATTTTACAGTTATGTTTAGGTTAGATTTAAATGGCCTGGGGTATTGGTTGTGATTGCACATTATTAATGTTTAAGCAGCAGTGTCTTTATTACTGTCAATCGTCTTTCTCATCTGTCAATGTTCCTTTTCAAACTTAAACACTTCTATCACAGGAAGCTACAAAATAAAAGCAAAACCAAAATGCAAAGCATGAACCTACACGAAACTGAGAGCATACAAAAACGGGAACATTGTAATGTGCGTATACACTAAATTCTTCTTATCGATAGCCTACCTCCCCTCTCTTTTTCTTTTGTGTTAAATACTGCCCCCATGTGATATTTTTCAGTAACTGTGTCAATACATGTTAAATTGTGCCATCCTGCATACAAACATTGCAGATCATATAAACGCTCATATTTCCCCTTCTGAGAACATACTTTTGTGAAAATGCACCCCTCATTACCAAATATAATATATTGTAGCACTTTTAGCCCATTTGAAACGGGGCATAATGAACGCCTATGTAACTTTTTATTTGAAACATTTGTATCACTTTTTTTTTGTACAATAAAATATATTGTATGTTGTCCTGTATGACAGGACAGAGAAGTTCATGAATATTTTTACAGTATGTCATTTTCAGCAAGCACTTTGTAGATGGTCCCTGTACAACTGAGTAGCCTGATACTAAAAAATGACAACAAAGTGAAAAAACAACGGGAAAATTAAAACATCATAACCCTGACAGAACATTACTGTTTCTCAACCAATGAGAACGTCAAAAACCCGGAGTGGGCGGGCACTTTCTTGTTGTGGTTGACGGTTCACTTCCTGCTTTGCACTGAAATCAATAAACTTCAGCACAAAAGTAGGAAAAGCGAGGATACCGAGGATCTGTCAGCATAGTAGGTACTTTACGAGTAATATTTCACAGCTTTTTATCGCAATGACTGTTATTTGCAGCTAAAATGTGAGTCAACCGGAAGAAAAGTGTTAATCCTAATGTGTGCACACACCCTATGCTGCTCACAAGACTGCGGCGGCATGTGATATCGATTAGTGAAACACACACTGCTGCAGCCCTGTTTCAGCTCCTGATAGAATTAAAGAAATGTATCGAAAACTACATTCTACTTATTGGGGTCATGTATCTTATTTTATTGTAATACGTTTACATAGGCTACGTGACATTGGTTTCGAAGTGTCAGAACTTAATTACATTTAAAATAACGGATATATTTTCTCTGAAAACGTCGATGTCGAATATGCAACGAATAAGTTAGTTTAAGGTTGGAAATCCAAAAGACATTCAAACTACGGCTGTCATAGGAAGGGTTTCTCACATAGCCCTCTGTTATTCACAGGGTTAGTGTTAGGGACCGTCAATAAACCGTTTGACTGACAAAATAAAAACAATGTTATATATATATATACCTTTGTACTAGCTTGCACATATGCTAAAATAATGCAAACATAATAGGAATACATTTTTCTTGTGTCACATGTGATTAACCTGGTCAAACTAAAAAGTGAGCCTATTGCCACAGTTATTCACAAAAGGCAAGTCATAACAAGTCGATATAATTTGTAATTATATAAAATGACACGTCTCATAACAAAAAAGTATTTTTGAATAATATGTCAACACTGTTCAGCTCTAAACATTTTTATATTTGAATGGAAGCTGTCCTGCTGAATGAGGACAGTCCGTTACATTTCCACCCTGGGCTGATTCCTGTCTGCAAGAGGGGATCCAACATGGTGCACGTCTACAACTGCCATCCTTTCGCCTCACAGCAGATAGTACAGGTAGGTGGATGTTGCTGTGTGTGGATGTTTTTATTTTCTTTCTTTAAAAAAAAAAAATGCTTATCACGGCTGATAATGTTGTTTCGTGTATGTGTCAGGTCCTAACTAATATACCTTATCTCTCTGTATCTCAGGTGGAGCAGGAGCCTGGACTGGTCTGCTGTGGAGGGGGAGCTCTGTTTGTGGTGGCGACTGGAGGATGCAAGGTTATTTTTTAAAATATGTATATTTTTAAATAAAAGTTTTCCAGTTATTTTATTTATTTGTGTTTAAATAAAAACTATGCCCTCATTTGTTAAACCCACACCTCATCAAAAATATATGTTTTTTTAATATGCAGTAATGTGTTGAACTGAATCAAGGTGGAGGCTTACAATGTGGAGCAGGAGGGCTGCCCTTTCATCTGTCGCCTTGCCACCATGGGCACTGTGAAGAGCATCCAGCACAGCAAGATGGGTAACAAACTCATTATCGCTCACCTTTTGTCAGTCTTAGCAACTGCATACATACTATTGCACTTTTGTTTGTTTTATGTGTGAGTAAGGAAGCCGACAGCATAAGGGTTGAAGTGTCAGTTGAAGAGAGTGATATATTTGTATTTTTCTTTCTTTTCTGCATCCCATTCAGGAGATTACCTGGTTACCATTGAGGAGAAGAACAGCGCCACTTACCTGAGAGCCTACACCAACTGGCGTTATCAGGTACATACTGAAAAGCTTTCTTGAAAGTATTTATTATCATATAACATTGAGACTTAAGGGACCATGTTCATTTCTTTTGTAATTTTCATACTTTATGTTGGGGATCAATATGTGACCTTAACTAGGGAATGTTATAAAAACATATAGCATTTGTATTATATGGACTAGAAGAAAATGTTGTCCCTCAGATACTACTCTTTGTAGCATTAACATTAAACTTGAAATTGAATTGATCCACTAAACGAAAGACAAATAGAAGAGATGGTTTTTCATCTGTATATCTACCGCAATATTACGTTCTTTTGTCCATGTTTTCTTCTGTACTTATTGCTCTCCATTCAGGCGGAGGGGAAGGCCCGGGTCGGGGTGCGTTTGTTGGGCCACCTGCTGCGAGGGGCGTCTGTGCGGGGCGGGGTGCAGATGGAGATCATCGAGATCCCTCTTTCAAAGCGCCCTGTTGCCGTGGCATGTTGTCCGGTGACAGGAGACCTTCTGGTCGGCTGTGAGGACACTCTGGTCTTGTTCGCCTTGAGGAGACAGAACCAGCAGAGCCTGGTAAGAGTTCAACTGATAATCTGTGGCTTTATCTCCTCTGAAGACCCCTTTCTACTTATAGAGAGAGCTTTACACAGTTTAGATTATTACAGTATTGAGAGTCCTACTGGTGCATGATGTAGTCACGATTAACAATGCAGTGTTTTCCAGAAGTTGACAGTTATCCACAACATTAGAATGTGTATTTCATTGTGTCTCAAAAAGTATTCAAATATAAATTGCAGTACATGAATAAGACATTTTATGTTATCATCGGATTTATATGGCTCAATGAAGCATGCTATGACATTCTCAGTTACTTTCTCGAAGTGTTTTACATTTTATTCTTCTTGAAAAAAATACCTGCAGAATCAGAGTCAGCAGATCCTTCAGAGCACCTCGCAGAACTCCAGTCAGAATCAAGGTAACTCAAGACAATTGAAACACATTTTCATGCAAAGACTTGTTTTGCATCATGACTTGTGTTTAGTTTATAATGTGTTGACTGGACAGGAGGAACAATTTGAGCAAATTGCTTCAACCATGTTGCTCAAAAAGAATGACTCTTAGAAAAATGTAATTCAATTATTTTGTAACGTTCTGATTGTCATTTAATCCTCTGTGTTTTTTACTGACCTTAAATGTGACCAATGTTCTAGTAAACAATGCCTACTCTATGTCTAGTGGTGAAGGAGTTAGGTTGCGGTGATCTAAGAAAAAATATCCTCTTCGCTGACTCTCCATGTTTTCCTTCTTCAACTGATCCGTCCTTTGTTTCTTTTTCTTTTTAGCTCAGTCTCCAAGTCCAAACCAGAATTTCCTGGATTTTGAACGCTCAGTTATCCTGCATCTCCCAAAGATCGAGCCTAAACAGGTAATTTTCCCTCTTTCTTTATTATGTTCCTTTCTTTTTGTGGTATTTCCTTCATAGTGCAGTCAAAGTATCTGTAATGCACACAGAACAATACTCACTGGTTTGGTTTGGTTATATTGCTCCTCTGGCCCCTAGGTGGCACTGTGTGGAGGTTATGTGGCAGTGCAGATGGAGCTGGAGGTGCTGGTTTTGAAACTGGATGCATCTTCTGATCCTAAAACCCGGGAAGAATCATCAGACACAAAGAAAAGTTTGTGTTTGTTGCCCTCTATAATGATTGATGCCGCATCTATAGATCTTTTTGATTACGTTAAGTTTACTGTGTGTGTGTGTGTGTGTGTGTGTGTGTGTGTGTGTGTGTGTGTGTGTGTGTGTGTGTGTGTGTGTGTGTGTGTGTGTGTGTGTGTGTGTGTGTGTGTGTGTGTGTGTGTGTGTGTGTGTGTGTGTGTGTGTGTGTGTGTGTGTGTGTGTGTGTGTGTGTGTGTGTGTGTGTGTGTGTGTGTGTGTGTGGTGTGTGTGTGTGTGTGTGTGTGTGTGTGTGTGTGTGTGTGTGTGTGTGTGTGTGTGTGTGTGTGTGGCAGAAGAAGAAGAAGAAGAAGATCATATAGATGACCAGGCTGACTTCATGGTCCTTCCGAGACACCAGGAGTTGCTGGGTGATGTAGCTAAAGACTGTGACATTCCTGTCAGCATTGAGAATACTGGGCTGGAGGACGGAACAGGACAATACACGCTATCTTATGTTCTCTTCAGGTGAGTGCGTATCGTGCTGAGTACCAGTTTGACCCTTTAGATCTTTACGGTTAGCATATTTCTGCCATATGAGGTGTATCTTTTACTTTTCTTGCTTCTTTCTTGCAGGCATTTTACTCCAGACTTCTTCCAGGGCTGCAGTGTGGAGGAAACTCAACTCCACTCACTGCAGCTTTACCCACTGTACACCAGTGAGTACAGCAATACAGTGAAAAGCAGAATATGTTGTCACAGGAATTAGGATTACTACTCGATGTCCTCTCTTTATGTCTCCATGATATCAACAAATGGTAAACTTCCAATCAAATCAAAGCCACCAATACCTTCATTTAACCCTACTGAGCTGTGTTGCAGCAAAGTCCTGTATACCATTCATTGCAACTGCAACATATTTCTTAACAAGATACCTTTGCTTTTGATCACATTTTCAAAAAAATGCATTCTGCCACTTGCCTGGGATCTTTTCAGACGTTGTCAGTGCAGTTTCCCTTCTTTCAGGACTTGGACCTCGTTCTTTTTGGTAAAATATTGTTTTCTGCATTCTCTCTCTCCAGGTAACCAATCCGTGCCTCTGGAAGAACCAGCATGTGTCTTCTGCTTCTTCTCTCTCCCAAACGCTGGCTACCTGTACAGTCTGAAGGGTGGTGTCGAGCTTCTCTCCACCTATCAGTATCCAGAGAAAGTCCTGAAGGCGGTGCTAACGGACCACCTGCTGCACGTCATTACAAAGTACATCTGCAGTCTCATTTGATATTTCAATCAATTCATTTTCACTGAATTACAGCTCGTTAAAATATCTTCATCCATGTCTTGTCATGGAAAATCATAAAAAATAATAAGTTGAAACTGAATAAGAAGACATGTGTTTCAGCCTCAGTAATAGACTGATATGAAATCATGTTTACTTCTGTAGTCTAAAGTAGGGCTGTCACAATATCAGATTTTAACTTCACAACCTTCCTGACCAAAACATATTAACAATAACAAACAATATTATTGTCAATGTCAACAGAACATTTGAAAAACAAGAAATATGCTTTGTTTTTTTGTTTGATTGATGTATTGCTTGTCTTTATTTTGGCATATAAATTACACTGTGTGTTGGTTGTTGGGAAGGGAGAGAAATTATTAACAAAAAAACTGCTGAAATTAAAAAGGTGTTTAATTATTTACACAATGTAGTCATAACTGTATTTTTAACATGACCTAAATACCTCATTGTTTAAATATTGCAACTATTGTCAATACTGGTATATTGCAAATACTCTATTCTGAATTGTGTATTTCTCAACAAGTAAGTTTGATTCTTCTTGTGTGCCTAGGAGTGCATTGCAGTGTTTCACAGTGCGCTGTGCAGCAGTAGCAGCCAGGATTGTGGACCCTTACATCGACACCACCATGAAGGTATGATCCTATCATGGAACCCTTGCCTCATGGGTTGTTCAATAACTTTCTGTAGGGTTTAGTCTCACCATTTCCCCCTGTGTGTGTCTGAAGGCCTGTCCGCCCTGCAGCATGGAGGTGTGTGCGCTCAGGATTCAGCTGTTTATTGGTCTGCGATCAGTGTGTGTCTACGGCCGCCATGTCATCCTGCTCTCCGCCGCTGACACAGAGACACCAGAGGAACCTGAACGCACCCCGCAACGCAGACGCCTGTAAGTCTCACACATATACCCACATGTCTGTGATCGTATAGAGTGTACAAGTGTTTAAAAGCTTCATCGGATTAGTCATCAGATACCTCCCTGCCATACCAGAATACTTATCAACACTGGTGATATGTGTGATCAGGCATACATACATTTAAAACATGTTTTACAGTGTGTGTATGTGTTATTTTAGCAAGTTGAAAGAACACACCTTGCTGACTGGTATTTTCCTCGCGGTGGGAATCGATCCCACAACCACACCAGCTCTGGAGAGCTTTCTATCACGGCCCTTCCTGTAAGATAAACCCAAACCCCCCCTCCCCCCGCAGTCTCTGTCGTCACTTTAGTCCAAGCTGCAATGCCAAGAAACCCTTGAAAAGTACTCACTGTAGCAGAGGATTTTTAGCCAAACCCTCAAATCATTATTTAAAAGGGGATCTATGTAACCTTTCATGCCACAGAACAAACTTTTTTAGCTTCCATTAAAGTACCTTGTTTGTTTTTGCATTTGTCACTGAACCAGTATTCCTAGCTGAAGAATAACCATGGTAATTAACATGAACTGGAACATCAGTTATGGAGACTTTTCCTACTTTAGGACAAAATCATAAATGCTAAGAAAATAGTATATTCAAGATGTCAACGTATCTTCTTACCCTCACTTTAGACCCTCAGTCTAACTCTTATTTAGTAGCACAAAGATCCTAGCTCATTTAAAAAAGGTGGGAAGTGAGGGTCCTAAGTACTTCCTCCTTTGATCTGCCTTGCTTTTCCATAAGTTATCAATATTCAAGTCACTTGGATAATACATTCAAACATTTTCAAAATGTAAGACTTAAGCTTTGTGTTTTTCTGTACTTATAAGGTATATTATGGATTAACATTTGCTGCACTAATCCTGTAGTTACACTGCAGATTACCTTTAAAAGTTTATGTATAATGACAGATTCTACAAATATAATGTTCATATTTAAAATCCACGACTATAACTATAATATATAAAACCCCTAAAACAACCGGTTACTTCAACTCATGGTTAATCGCTGTTTTGAATTAATGTGTGCCTTTTACAGCTTGGTCTAAAAGTGACAACACTACCTGTTTTAGTTCCTTAACCAATTTAAAACATAACCACCCTAACTCCCTTTAGTGTGTGTGACCCTTTGCTCATAAACTAATTTTCTATGGACTGAAATAGATCTGAACAAGATCTGTTTTGGATTTAATACCAGCTTGTTATCCATCTTTGTTGGACATGTTACTTGTCCCTTATAAAACTTAGATAGTGGCCCATAATTGCTAGGAGAAGCTGGCGTTAATGAGTGCAATGTGGTGAAGAGCTCTCCCATGATCTAACGCTGCCTCTCAATGCCGCCACACTTCATCTTTTGTTTTTGTTGTTATTGAGAGACTCCTAGTGGCAGAACATCACATATTGTGCATCTAACAGGCAGGTGTGCTTTGTAGATTGTAAAATGTGCCTGTTTCTATTACAAATCAAAATACAGGTTTGAGGCCACATGACATGACTATCGAGCATGGCATGAGCCACAGGAAACACATCTTACTTATTTACCATGTTAATCTGTTCACTAACAGTTCACTAATGTTTGTTTGTTCATGTTTAATGTAGTAACGCTTTTTAATATTGGCAATAGTACTGTATCACATAGCAACTGTATGCAAAATGTTGTACTTTACTGTGAGTATGATGGTGCTGCACACAGTACTAAAAACCTTCCATTGATTAAAAACATGTTCAATGTCATGCAAAGTATGTCGGAAACGTTTTAAGTAATTAATTGAATTCCTGTTATCGACATGTTTAGCATACCGATTGTGCATTTTGCATCTTTAAATAAAAGAACATTTGGCAAAATCATAGTTTGCAGACTCTACAAATCAACGTACTGTTACATTTTTCACTCGTTGTTTTCTGTGATTTTCTTGAATAATGGGAAAATCTCTCTAAAAAGTCTGCAGATTTTTGGATTTAGGCAAATGTATCTTCTATCTCTGTGTGATGAGAAAATTGTGATTTTCTCTGATTATTCTTGTTGTTACCCCTCTTTGTAACCTTTGACCTCAGGAGCAGGAAATGGACGATCTCCTCTCCCAAAGAAACCCGCCCAGCAGGACACGGGTGGAACCTGTATGTGGTCGACAGCGTCAGCCCCCTCACTCTTTACCAAGAGATGGTAACAGACATACCACCTTAATGAACTGCTCAAAACAATCCACTGTATTTGCATGTCAGTTGTTATGGTTGTATACTTCTACTTGTAATATCATTTCAGTGTTTCCCACAGATCTGAAATATACTTGGGCGGGGGGGGGGGGTGGGTGCGTGAAAAAAAAGAAAAGTTTTAACAACATGTTTATTTATTGACTTTTCAGTCCTGTTATCATTTTGCGCAAAGATGGCACTGTTTGTCAGAGCACTTCATCCTTCTGGGATTTCATGAAGAACAGCTCCGACGTGTGTATGGGAACGCCTCTGGTGCTGGTCCATTAACTGCCAGTGTTTCCCACAGATCTGAAATATACTTGGGGGGGTGGTGGTAGCGGGGAGGGGGGGTTGAGGTGACGTGCAACAACATTAACCTTTCTGTTGGTCGCTTGTTAGCAGACCCTTCACGCGATGGCAGAGCGAACAGGTACAGGCAGGGCCCATAATGATAGCCCTATAGTTTAAATCTACTACCCACACATGAACATATGGAAATAGATTACTATTTAAAAAAATAAATGTATTTATAAATGTATTTAGGAACCTATCCATGTGATCTTTAGTGGGGGTCGACCTCAAATCCTCTAGGGGGGTCCAGGGGCATGCCCCCCGGTAAGATTTTATTTTTTAGTAAATGCATCAATCTGGTGCATTTTGAGGGGAAAATAAAGAGACTAGATCTATGAAAACACCTATATTAAACAGAACTGTATACATTTCAATAATCATAACATCATGGCCATAACCAATAACATACCATTTCCAATATGAAAAAAACACTGAAACTTGTTTATTAATTTATTTTTGGTTCATTTATAGTTGTGAGTGTGTCTGTGCTCCTGAATCAGCCTCTCCTGTCTCCCTCCTCTCCTCCCTGCTCCTCTTTGAGGCAGCAGCAAAGACTAGTTTTCTCTCAACAAGTTTTAAAAGTGTATCTTACCTTTTTTCACCTAGTTAACTTTTTATTTATTTATTCATGCATATTTTACTAATCACATTACATTTCATTTAGCTGACGCTTTTATCCAAAGAGACTTATAATGACCGATTACAGGGACATTCTCCCTGGAGTAACTAAGGGCTAAGTGCCTTACTCAAGGGCACACTAGTGGTGGTGTTCCTGGTGGGATTTGAACTCACAGCCTTCCGATCTTCAGCCCACCTCACTATCCATTAGACCTATCACTACCCTCTCAAATGGAAATATGTGTTTACATAAATGGTGACCACACCGTTTGAGATCCACTGAGAACTTAGACTAAGTTAACTATCTAAACACTCAGAGAGTCCTTTACCTCACCTGAGCTGAGCTTATCCCGAGCTTGAATGACACACAGAGACCAATCAAGGGCTTTGATTTATGATCTGTATGACAGTGGCCATGTCGGCAGGCCACATCATGTGGACAGCCAGTCACCCTGTGTGAGGCAGACCACTTAACAGGCCAGAAGGAGGCGAAATCAGAGCAAGGGAGCGAGGGATCATTGTCCACAAGTTAATCGATCGCAGATGGCGTCGTGGTCACGGACGAAAACAAAAAACAAAACAAAAAAAACCTAAATGTTTCACGAAATATATCTGGGCGGCCCGCCCAAGTATAGTCTATGTGTGGGAAACCCTGCATTTATGCACAATTATTAATCATACAGTATGAAAGACTAAAGAAATAAAACTAGAACAAAACAAACATCTTAAATGTGTAAAGAAAAAACATGAAAAAGTATATAAAAAGACACATGACTGTGACTTATAGTTAAACAACATAAATACAATTTGCCTGTGGAATGAGAGTGCAAATGTATTTGTTGAAAATATATGTATTAATCAGATTATATATTTTCTAAATCTAGTGAAACGGACTGCTTTATTCTTTCTGTTTTAAAGAAGCAGGCAGCATTTTTGTGAAACTTCTTTCTGATCTGTAAATCTATTAAAACCTTTTTTTAGATTTAGTGACTAAATGAAAGGTGGAAATAATATGAAAGATTGACTCTGAACATGCTACACCTACTGTAGTAAATCTTCATGTGTATGAGTGTGTATAGTCATATTTTTGTCTCTGTGTTTTTCAGGTCGAATACAGCGAGCGGTACGCAGAGACCAACCCGCAGGCCCAAAGCCTTCGGCACCTCCTGAGTGAAGCTCACCTCTTCCTCCGCGCCTCATTACTCAGGACAGAGCCATCAGAGCAGCCACGAAACATCGAGGGTGAAGCCGCCGTGACTCTGCAGATAGATACAGACGCACCAGCTGAGAGACACACAGCTGCACAGACAGACAGGCAGGAGGTGGAGGAGGCACTCAGGCACAACTGTGCACAGCTGGGAGACTGTTTCAGCAGGTAACACACACACACACACACACAGCTAGTCAGGTTCTCTTAATTCACAAATTCAACCATTTCAAATTTGGAAATTAAGGAACCTTTTTTTGTAAATGTCTCCCTCAGACACTCTTTTCTTCTGACTGACTGTATTTATGTAAATTAGTTTCACCTTGCTGTACAGGTGGCATCCTTAAAATAACTTAATCCTGGTCAATTAAGTGATTCTGATTACATATTTTTATTGAGGTTCAAAAGTTGGGATTTTGTTCAAACAATTACATGCTTCTGCAATTCAGATTATGTTTTAATAATCTCAAAATTATTTTTTATGTATAATCTATTAAACATCTATCACAATTTCCTAGAGCTCAAGGTGATGAGGCCTGTTTTGTCTGGCCAACTATTTAAAGGTCCCATGTCATGCTTTTCCGGTTATTACCCGTCCCTTGTGTGTTATGTAGCTTTTTCTGCATGTAAACGGTCTGCAGAGTCACAAACCCTCAAAGTACACCCTGTAGCGAGTAAAACTCTAACACAGAAAATACCTGTCTATGCTGCCCCAGAACGACTCGTTGGACATTTCTCTTTTTCCATTTTTTTCTTCCGGAGTATAGTGACGTAACCATCCCCAGGTCCAAATGGACCAATCTGTGGAGCTCCTAACACACACACACACACACACACACACACACACACACACACACACACACACACACACACACACACACTCACTCAGCCTTATCTTTTCTCAGCCGCGGCTCCGCGGATTTCTCAGCCTGAACTCAGCCTGAGACAGCGAGACACTGAGTTTGTGTGTCTGCTCAGGCTGAGTTCAGGCTGAGTTCTCGCTGTCTCGCGGGCCCCACGCAGCAACCAGGAAACGACACCAGTAACCCAGCTCACACTGTCCGCTCCTCGATCCTCAAAGGGCGGAGCAGCGAGCCGCGCAACGGCCCGCCAACACGGCACCCAGACCCCACGCAGCATTCTCATCTGTTTGTCCTTGCTGGTGTCATTTTCTGGTTGCTAACTAACGCCATTGTAACACATAAACACTGATGTTCCGCTGTAACGGTGGTGGACTCATCAGAACAGAGTGGACGAGCTGACCAATCAGAGCACAGTGGGCTCATAGGGACGGGGGGGCAGGAGCTCCAACAAGGCGTGTAGGACAGAGAGTGAATACACATACTATATAGAGATGCTGAATGAGAAACCAATGTGAGTTTGGAACATTGAACAATGCAAATCTATTCTAGTATACCTCAACAATGGAATTATGATCAGTAGAAATGGCCATGTCATGGGACCTTTAAAGTAAAAAGCATCCCAAAAAATAAAGGGAAAAAAGCAGCATATATTATTTATTTTGTGTTTGTCTGTTCTGCAGGGGCAGTCAGAAGGACTGCCACCTGGCCTTGCCGTACTACAGGATGTCCGGCCTGTCAGTCACAGAAGTCATGGCCAGAAACCGCCCACTTCCCAGCAGCCCTCACACCTACGGCCCTGGCTTCCTGTTTTACCTGAAGCATTTCCTGTTTGAAGAAACAGAGCAGACTCTCAGCCAGGTATACACTAACATTATGCAAGGCTTGTTGTAATGAGACTTTTTATTTTTAGAAAGGTGGAAAGGTGTAATATGGAAGAAATTATAATTACATTTTCTTTGCTATGGAATTTAACAACATGCAATCATCAGACTTTAGAAAAGGTCTTCTCTTAGCTTTCTTGGGGAAGTCGTGACTTTGTTACGGCTATGATACAACCTATGATTTGTCTATAAAAACATGTAAATAAGTAGTTATTTTAGATTTGTATACATCAGTTCATCAGGTGTTTTATTCGTGTTCTACTGAACACTTGGTTCTTCAGTTAATTAATATTAAAATAAACTAATGAAAACAAGGAATTAAAGAATTATCTTTCTGCAGGAGGCAGCTGATGAGGTCATAGACATTTTCAGCCAATCAGAGCCCTCACAGCTCGTCAGTGTGTGTGCCAGCCCGTCCATGATAAACCTCAGTCCCGCCAAGACGCTGCAAATCCTAATACATCAGGAGGACACGTGTGGTGTGTCTGTTCTTCTCACAATCACCATGGCAACCATGATGCTGTGTTTGGACGACCTGCCACAGTACACACAGCTGATGGAGAGACACGCCGAGGTGAGAGGGGACAGGGGCTGTGCTGTGTGTGTCCTTAAGAAAGCTTCTTATTGAAGAAGAAACTGAAACTTTATTTTCTCCACCACCAAAAGTAAGTGTGTGTGTGTGTGTGTGTGTGTGTGTGTGTGTGTGTGTGTGTGTGTGTGTGTGTGTGTGTGTGTGTGTGTGTGTGTGTGTGTGTGTGTGTGTGTGTGTGTGTGTGTGTGTGTGTGTGTGTGTGTGTGTGTGTGTGTGTGTGTGTGTGTGTGTGTGTGTGTGTGTGTGTGTGTGTGTGTGTGTGTGTGTGTGTGTGTGTGTGTGTGTGTGTGTGTGTGTGTGTGTGTGTGTGTGCTAATCTTGCATGAGAGTCATCTCATCAGCATCATATATTTTGTTGTGATGATTAACAATCTTTTAAAATGTTTACTTAGAGTTTTGAACCTTCATTAACTCCTCACTCATCACTCCTCTTAACTGGCCAGTAGGGGTCGCAATATAGAAAAAGACATTTCCAGCAATTTGCATACCCATGGCTCAAAAATATCCATAGAAACAAATCAGATCAATTTCTTATGTAATATGTTATGATCCAATACAGTTAGAATATTTTTTACAGGTCACATTGTGCTATTTGAACAGTTCATTATGTTTAATGTTCCTTTTTTAGTATAGTGGAAAGTGAAAATGTTTCTGGTTCCGCATGAAAGGAAATGAGAAATAAAATGATCACAGTGGATTGAGAAGAGAATGTAATGTCTAAGCTCTTAACATTGTTTTTATTATCTTATAATATAGCAAATCACTTTTCACGAAAATCACGAATTACATTTCTCAGAATGAGAGTCATGAGAGTCATGCTGACAGTGTAGCAAAGGGCAATTGGAGTTCTGAGAAACCTGAGGACCTGTGTGTTTGTGTTCAGATGCTGCTAGTGTACAGGTTCATCGAGGAGCCCAGGCTGCTGCTGCACGGCGGAGTTGGAGGCCAGCACACACACATCCGTCCCACACGACTGACCCGACAGCTGGCAAAGTCCCAACCAGGACTGCTGGTGGCTGCCATGGTGGCTTTACATGAAAACAGCAAAGTTCAGCTGGAACAGGCTGATCACATATTCAAGGTGGATGTGGCACTTGTTATTCACAGCAAGTGGAATCTTACTGATTTGTTGCAACCTTTCAAGATGAAAACATATATGTGTGTGTTTGATTTTAGGAGCTGGGCTGTGAGAACTGCTTGCAGGTGGATTTCTGGGAGGCGATGCTCATGGCCTCCTCACAAGAAGCTGTCATCCAGGAGCTCCTGTTCCGACTTGTGTCCATCTATATTGACCGACTCACAAACACAACCTCCGATACACACCTCAACGAACCACACACACCTTCAAGACGAAGGCCGCTGAAGAGCGCTGACGATCTGGTACAGTAGATACAAATTGCAATTGTTGTCCTTGATTGGGAAAGATTAAGTTTCTGTTGGGAATTTTGTCCAGCACCTTTATCTACTGCCTTCAAATAATCATTGTGTATACATAGTGTGATGTTTAGGAAATGAATGAATGTGATCATCTTTGTACTCACTGAGAGGCCTACATGTTTGTGTGTCTCAGATAAACTCGTGCTCTCATTACGGTGCTCTCTACCCATGGCTCACTGTTCTCAATCCAGCTCACACTACCAGCTCCCAACACCAGGAGGCGCTGTACAAACTACAGGTAATGTGTCTTGAATCTAAATAAATGTGCTTCTATGGAAAATATACAAAATATAATTGAAAATGTAAGGGGCCTACTTGAACATTGCACTTGTAGTCAAATATGTCACGTCTTCTAACATTAGCCACCAAAGCTACATACCATAACATGTGAGTATGTTACAAAAATCTCATGAGTATTGAATTGAGTAGGGTTTTGTTTTTCAATTGTATAAGTTACATTTGTTTGATTGTCAAACAATTATTGTGCTATTTGATCTTGCATCATCTCCCTTTCCCTTACTCACCTTCTGTGATTGAATCCATGTTTCTGTCTGCCGACAGTCTCTGCTGTGTGGTCCGTCTCTGTCTGTGGGCTCCGTCGTGCCTCTGATGGAGCGTCTGTCAGAGGAAACTTTGTGGGGCTTCAGCCTGCACCTCCTCTGCTCCACCAGGAGGGGGCAGTATGACCACAGCATTGAGAAGCTGCTGGACCGATGTCCTCAGGCCATCATAGCCTACGCCAACCACCAGTTACAGGACACACATATGGTCTGTACTGAGCTGTAGCCTGAGCTGTGCAGTGTCTCACTTATTTTTTTAACTCCAATTGATTCTCAGTAGTATAACCGTGACTTCCTTGTATAATTTTTGCAGATGTTGTGGTGGCAGAAGCTGCTCCCTGAGCTTTGTAACAGGACGAGAGCTGCTTCGGACAACAGAATCCTATTGGCAGCCCTCAAAGGTAGACGCTTATCCCAGAATACCATCAGTATGTCAAAAGACCCTTATTTTGAGTGTATGGCCACCTTGCCTAGCTTTGTTTAACGACATCTTATATATATCTGTACTTTTTTTCCTATTTTCCCTCGTGAGTCCAATCACCTATGGGGCAGCAGAAGCGCAATGTTGAATTGGCTTATTTAACTGGGGATTTAATCTAATTTCACAAAGGCCCCGCAAACCAACAATGAGAAATAAGACAAAATGAACTAATTACACAAATTAATACTTCTTGTGATACTAGTATTTTATTACTTTCTCGTGAAAATCAAAAACATAAAAAAAAAAGAGTCTACATTTTCAGTTCTACTCTGATGTCCAATGTGGCCTGTGTTCGTGCCAACAGAGACGCTGGTTGTGGTTGCCATGGAAATGAGTCCAACAGACTTTCTGGAGCTGATACCTGACGACGGGACGGCCTCCTACTTCCTGCCTTACCTGTTGACCTGTAGCCAGAGACATTTAATGGCCTGAGACACACACACACACACACACACACACACACACACACACACACACACACACACACCACATACACTGTACTTAAATATACAAGGACAAAGGTGTCAGTTGTTCATTGAAACTGATGCATAGAATAACTATATCCCATTGTTTGCTATTGAACTGCTGCACCAAAACAAATTGCGGGTTGAGTTTTTCCGTTCCCGTAAAAGGTCCTAACACTGGAGTGAAAGGACAACCTGGCAACAATGAAAACACAAAGCTGTCTCTCTAATCTCTAATGTTGTGACAAGCTCTGTTTGTCATCAGACAATCATGTCCAGGTTTTTGCATGTTTACTTGACCAACTTTTGATATATATAAAGCCATTAATATGGATGTTTTATCTGTGTTTTTAACTTAATAAAACAATAAAATAATGTATGCAGGAAACACAAGACCAGATATATAAAGCAGACCCTGCAGAGAAGATAGAAATCATGCTTTCCAATTTTGAGTTTTGTTTGTCATTGCGTGTTCATTTTTGTTACAATTTTAAAGATATGTATCTAAAAGTGGGCTTTATGTTGCGATACAAATGTAATGTGTTGCTACTAACATTTTATTTAATAGAGTTTGTTGTCCTAACTAGTGCCTAAATGCCTAAAACATGGAAGTCACTTGGTTTAAACTAGTTAAAAGCTGCAAGATTGTGATTTTATTTTTCATGAATTGCGGAAGTTTTTACTTGTTGGTCACTCAAATAGAAAGTAGTTTGAATATATCAGTCCACTTTTGATTTGTTTTAATTGTATTTCACTCACAACTTCCTCATTTGGTTAACTCAACTATGTGTGCTGCTCCCTTAGTTGACACATGATCATAGATTGTTGAGTGTGTGGTTTTCTTTTGTCATAACAGTTTCACCAGAGACATGAGGTGTGACTTTGATCATATTGACTCAGATTAGATAGTATATCACTATGCTGTGTAACTGCTGCTGCTGAAATCTGCACACTTTATCAAGGTTTGTTTAGCAATCATTAAACCGGCCTGATGTTTTTAGCTGTGGATTCAAAGACATTTATTCTTTAATGGACGAGCAAAGACAATACACATAGATCCTAACATATCTGTGTTTTAATTTTATAAGCAAGTATTTTGTAACTTAGATTATTGACAATGAAACTTACTCAAATCAAAAGTGACTCAATCATGATGTTGATGATTAAACCGGCCACGAGTGATATGTGAAGAGGGGTTGATTAGTTTTGTCTTTTGAATCATGTACATTGACCTTACATCGGAGTCATTATGCAGAAAGGAGAATCACCCATTTAAAAGCTCCTAACAACAATGGGCCACATGTTGTAACTCAAGACAAAGCAGAACCAATCAGAGCTATTTACCCAAACCTCTCAGCCAATGAGAGCTTACGAACATTCCAAAGCTGGGCCAATCAGAGCCACAGGATCTGATAGATCTCAGCTTGATTTAATGAGCACTCAGCTATTTAGATCTTTGGAAGGCCACCATTACCTGAGGAATATTTGGAGGTTCAACTCAAACTAGAGAGGATACAGAAAGCAGTACAGGCCTGCAAACAACGAAGAGCAACACAGGATCAAGGAGATAGAAAGCTTGAGCAAGGACAGAAATCTAAGACCAAACACAAAAAGGCCAAACAGTAATTACCTGAATGACGAGGGAAAGTGATATTGTTCTTGGAGAAATGAGGCATCTAAGAAGAAACACAGGAGATAAAACCTTCATAGTTGTATCACAGAGGAAGAGGCCGAGCGAGAAGAAGGCGGTGGTGCTCGGCATCACAGAAAACATCGAGATGGTGCTGTTTTCTTCCATGGAGCACCGTGTTATTACATTAACGCAGGAAGAGGAAGAAGTCAGCTTTGTCCAAGTGGGTCTTGAGTATACATTTTAAGAAATTAAAACTGTGGTCATCCTCAGAGTGCTATCTAATGTGTATGTGTTCAGTAACAGCTTTTGTGAGTCTAATAAAGTCCAAACGGCATGTTCTGCAGGTATGACACAATATTTCAGAAATATTTTACTTATATGTTTACATTAGGTCATGTGATCTTGAAGGAATCTATAGAGTATGAACTGTTAAATAATGTAATGGATTGAGATTAGATACTGCTCCTTTATACCTAGAGTTGATGTGACTGGTCCACATGATACATCACAGAGGTTAACTATTTAAAACAGATACAGTAGTTGATCTAACTGGAGTGACGATATATGTTGATCAGAACTGAACCAATTGAATCAATCATCAAATGAATCAATTCACCAAAAACACCAATACACTTTTTAACAAATATACAAATAATTCTGAATATGGACGTAGTCCCTGTCCTATACACAAATAGTAATTCATAAAAAACGGTGTTGCATCTAATACGATGCAGGTCTTTCAGTGTTCTTTGTCCATATGTTGAATCATATGTTCACACAGTCAACACATTTTCCTTCCTATTCTTGAACCCAGGCACACCCGGAGCATCCTCTGGTCCCTAACTGTGAGGTGGAACCCGGGCCTCAGGTTGAGACTGCAACCAGGCTGCAGACCCAGCCCAAAACAAAGCCTCACACTGAGAAAGAGCCTGAGAACGCCCCCCCTGCCCTAGGATTAATGGAGGATATTAAAATGGAGATGAAGGTACGTGAATATGAAAAATGTAAATAAATTCATCGAACATCCACACGAGGAATATCCCATTCTCACTTGTCATAATACTGTGGACAAGGGGTGATAAAGTGAGTTTAGGAATGAAATGTACACTCTGAACAGCTTTTCAGCAACTCCTTCAGGAGGTTTCTTCTACCTTGTTTTAAAAAAAATCTAACGCTGCTTTCTCTTTCTCCATGCAGGGGCTTCCTCCCTTCAGATTGTCTGACAAGGAATTATTGGATACAAAAGCAATTGATCCTTCCATTATGGCCATGGTACTTTTATTTTTTTAAATAACAATGACATCACTTTTCACGTGATTTGAATTACATAAATTTTGTTGAAGGAACCACTCAGCCTTCTTCCATCTTAGTAATATAATAAAACTAATTAAAGTATAATTTTATCAGGTTTAGCAGACAAAGCTTAGTCATGCGCTAATCCTGATCACAAAGGGGAAAAACTTAATCCAGCAAGCGTTATGGACTCAGTCAATCAATCAAAACAGTTTCACACGTCTGCTTTCAAGCTCCATTTTTGCTTATTTTTCACATCCATGCATTTGTTTATTCCTATTTTCCTACGATGTATCTAATGTTTCCTGTTCAGTTGATTTTGTTTCAATCTTCTCATCATTTCAGGGGTAATGTTTCCTTTTTGTTCCTGTTGTTTGCTACATTTGCAGCTCCTTTTTAAGAGTTGTTTTTCTTTCCCTGACTAGTTTAACATTGACAAGCAACACATTGTTTTTCTGTCTGTGGTTAAAATTCTTGCACAATAAGAACTGTGTGCATGTGATTGGTCAATATGTCTAATCTCTGTCTGCCCGTTTGCTTCCCTTTGCGGTGTGCTACAGCCCTCTCCGAACAAAGCCACTCGTCTCAAGTGGAAAAGACTGTCTCTGCAGATGACCGGACTGGCGGTTAAAGATGTGGTCTGTCTACCCAGAGGACGCTACGTGGCACAGCTCGAGAGGTGAGAGTGTGTGAGATCATATTTCATCCATTGGTCTTTCGGTACTAAATCATATATATCCTAACTTGCCACATTGGTAATACATTTGGTATCGACATTCTTGGCCTCTATTCCTAATATTTTTTTTTAAACATTAACAATAGCTGGACTAATATATTGCGGAAAGACTGCATGTCTCAAAGGGATAACCTGGGTAAATAGGGCCAAATAATGTTTTCCAATATCTCCCAAAAACAACATTACAGTGCAAGAAGGATTGCAAACTATTTGTCATTTTATTTAAAAAAATTCACAAAGTTCTCATTGTGAGGTTTCGTTAAATTGCCCTTTCTGTTTTTTTCATAAGTTTATATATTTATGTGTAACCACATTTAGGGGCTTGGTAGCCCATCGCGCCCATGCTTAGTATATAATCGTCTATCGTTCCCAATTTCTCTAGCACTACCATAATGAAATGTTCTCTTAATATGTATACTGTACTTACCGACCTTTTTATCCTACAGTGCCACCATTAGGGCACAAATTCCACTCCTGCCCCATTTACTATCAACACTAACTGGCATAATGAAATGAGCCTGTTCATACTCCTCAGAGGGTAAACTCTTTAGATTTAGTTAAAATGTATAAAATATGCATGAATTAAAATGGCCGGAAAATAAGTGAGTACTATCTCATACTCTCATCCAATGGAACTATATCAGTGAAGTACATTTTCCCATATATTTTTCCAGACACACTGTTCCACGAATCAAAGAACGAGCAGCTCTAGCGGCTATGGGATTGACTGCTCGCATCACCATAGATCACAGCTGGTCGGCCAATCAGATGCAGAGTCGGCTGGCGATGCTCTTCAGGGGAAAGTTTGCGAAGCGGGCGGGACAAAGATTCTCCTTCACATATTTACAGGTGTGTAGTATATCTTTTTTACATGTATACTAAACACACAATATAATTTACTGGCTCACCCATTATTACTATTTGGAAATTTAATAATCAAGAATTCAGCTACAAATTAGGATCAACATTTAAGATTAAGTTTTCACAAAAGTAAATAGGATATCTGAAAGCGAATCAGGCAATTTTCCCTCCAACTCTTCCACATGCACTACTTGCCAAGTATATTTATCTAATATCTAGTCAGAATATTTCTTTACACCTGATATCAGACATAATAACTTCAGAAGTAACTCGGCAGTGAGATATCTGGTCTTGTTTTTAGACAATGCATCATCTTAAGTAAATCAATCTTATTTTGGGTTGTATCTCAGATCAAACACATTGTTTAACATATTTATTAGAAAATCACCAACTAACATCAGAAAACTGAACACTTTTGAGCATTTTCAGCTTGTATTGTAACATAACATTTCCTGATTCTAGTAAAATATAGTTCAAAATGTGTTCTCCCAGCTAATTACAAGATCTCATTTAACTAAATATCCCCTCTTATTTCAAGAAATCTTACCAAGCAAATGTTCACTTGTTCTATTGGCAGATCTTTGTACTTATTTCAAGTGAAAACAGCTTGTTTTCCTTATTGTTTAACTTGTTTTTGGAGCAGCATTCTTCCAGTGTGTTGCTACATTTGAATCTGATTTGTGTGGTTTCCAGTGTGTCCCAGGCTCTAGGGTGCTGTATGTCCCAGACACTCCTGCGGAGGGCTGGACTGGGGAGCAGGTGCTCAGGACTTCTGGACATGGTGCGTTGTACATCCTCAGCCACCAGGAATACCCACATGTAAATATACTCTATACTAATGTTGACTTACCTTTTGGCAATTATGATTACTAAAAGTACATTTCTTACAGATTTAGAGTGATCCATTTCATTTTATGTCATATGATTCAGCTGTGTGTCCATCGGCCTTCGGTTTGAGATATTACTGCTCTGAAATAGAATCGGAGGACCCTCTTTAATGGTCACACATGCAGAGCACACAGCACACACAGTGAAATGTGGCCTCTGCATTTAACCCATCCTAGTACTAGGTGCAGGGAAAGATATTCAGTGCTATGGTTAGTTATTAAATTCCACAGAGCTTGCTTTCATTTTATGTTATGTTTTCTGATAGAAATTACCATCACTAATTACACTTTTACATTTATTTTCCACGGTAATTAAAACAATTCTTCTCTCATACAGGCAGGATCCGAGGAGTCAACCATCGAGACACCTATTTTGAACAGGTAAAAAAGCAGGTTCACAGTTTCTGAGAAGAAACATTTGAAAAAGATAAATGGAGAACATTTTACCTAAACCATTATATTTGTGTGTCATCCATTAAGGAAGGAGTTTTGTCTAGAGGCCAACACAGAGGGCAGAGGCATTGAGCTCATACACACCCGGCCTGTTGTTCCGACGATCACAGAGGAGGTCAGTTTATTTCAGTATTTTGGTTATTCAAAAAAATAATCAGATTGTTAAATGGCAGAAAATACACACTATACTTTAAACCTTACTGTGTGGTGTGCAGTCCTCCCTCGATCTGGACGCCATCCTGAGAGTGTTCAAACAGGAGAACATGGATGGAGACGTGGTGACCTACATCCAGGTGAGGAGGAGAAACCTTCTCCACAGCGCTCTGAAGGTCGTGAGGAGGCCTGGCTTCTGTTTCAGTATGACACCCATCATCGCCTTCAGCGAAGAGGAGACTGATGCCCACGAGGGACCTCTCAGAGAGTTTTTCAGGTTATTATTGTGTACCATTTATATTTAAGTAAAACAGGCGTATTCTATTTTTATAGATGGTTCCATCACTTGTACTTGACTGTGAAATATACCAGGGGATACAACAGAATAGTCTTCGTTTGATATTGTTCTTTGCTTCACTAGTTTTCAGGTATCTTGTAGGAATATGTCTGTTATACTGACATTTACATAAAATGAGGGAACAAGGAACGAGATAAAAATCCTTATCGATCATTTTTGTCTTAAATCACAATTTACCAAAGCTACTTTGTGACTTAAGATGTTTGTGTTAGACCAACAGTCAAAAACCCTCCATAATGATTATCATATTAAATTATAAACCTCAAAACACAAAATAAATGCAAATGGTTTTCTAGAGTCCTACAAAAACAATGCTTATTAGAGGAATTACAATCTTTATTTTAATAATCTACACAAGATCATTAAAGCATCCTTTTTAATAATATGTGCAAATCCCTTTCCTCCTGCTCACACAGCTTGACTTTGCTGGAGCTGCAGCGAAGTTCTGTATTTGAGGGTCTTCCAGGGCGTCTGTTCTTCACCTATGACCTTGCAGCTCTTAAAGACAGGAAGTATTACGAAGCAGGCGTTCTGATTGGCTGGTCTCTGGCTCATGGCGGGCCTGGACCCCGTTGTCTACACCCTGTGCTCTTCCAGGTTGTGTACTTGGATATCCAATTTTGTATTTAAGATTCTCTTGAATGTTACCTTGATCAGCTGTGTTAAATTGTATTTCCACATTGATATTCTATTTAATTAAATTGTATTTTATTGTCACAGTTGATGTGTGGCCAGAATCCATCTTTGGAGGACTTCAGCTGGAGAGACGTTGTTGACGCTGAAGCACGGATCCGACTGCAACAGGTGGCCTAAAAGACAGATATTTCACACATCTGTCCTTTTTTAAACCGATGTTGAAAAAGAAAATTAGGTTGAATTTAATCTGGATCTCTAGCAGTGTATCACAGTGTATCACTATAGACACTAAGTCAGTTTAAGGTTTTAAATAAAACATTATAAACCATAGCCTATAAATCATAAGCAATCAAATAGAATCATTTTTTTCCCCCACTCAATACAATTTAGTAAATAAACTTACTAAACGAGCGGGTTATGTTAAATCTATACAGGATTGGATGCAACATGAATATGAAATCCTTCTCTGTTGCTTTTTAAAATAGCAAATACCTCCAGTGTTTATGTGAATGGATGACTGACACTTTTCCAGTGTTTTTTTTTGTTATTATTTTAAACTCTTCCGCCACAGTAGAGAGAAACTGACCACAAATAGATTTAAATGTCGCCTCTCAAATGTCATCTATTGAATAGGAATGTGGTTAAATGTGCACATACTTTAATATCATGTTGTCCTGGTTTTGAGTGAGACAAAATATAATCTAGCAGGTATGCTGACAGCATACATGGTACTAAAACTGTGTACTGTCAGTGAACAGAAATATGATTAAAATAAGTTTGTACATTTTAACAAAAATGCATTTAAATAGAAATTGTCCTGTGATGATAGTGTTGGGATTATGGTAAATATTTTCACTTATATACTTCTTGTAGTATACTGTATGAATGACAAAGGACTACAAAAGGCATATTACAACTGTCATCTTTAAGGCTTCTCGTTTTCTCTTGTAGCTGCAAAGCTGTACTGATGTGAGGCTGCTTTCTCTCAGTCTGTGTGACTGGGTATCAACATGCGGGATCCCGGGAGTATATTCGGCCCATTCTGATGAAATACCATCCATCTATATCCGCCTGGTCAAACATTACATCTACCACAGGTAGGACACACACACACACAGATATTTCATACACGTTTTGCATCCCATACACTGGTTTATTCAGTGTTCTTTTTAACCTTTTATATTTCAGAAATTGTTGCCCTCTGATCTTCTATCTCAGTTTTTTAAACATCAATTTCATAAAATGTTGTACAATATTGTAGTTCTGTGTGGTCTCTATCGTTTCCAAATGGCTGCTAAAAGGAAAAAAAGTGTTTTAAAAAAAATTACTAGTGGATAAAGCAATCACTCAGCCCCTCTGTTGTCCATAAGGGTGGCCTGTATGATCTCCCAGTTCACAGAGGGGATGAACAGCTGTGGTGGTTTTTGGGGTACGGTGCAGTCCCACTGGGAGGAGTTTGTGCCAGTGATGACCAGTGCACAGCGTCAGCCTCTGATGCTAGAAGAGTTCAAAAAGCTCATCAACATCTGCTACAGCCGGGCAGACAGCCAGCTGAGGGCGGCCGAGGAGGAAACGGTGCGACACTGGGAGAAAGTTCTCACTTTGGTCAGAGGTAAGAACCCAGGGATGGGATGGATGATGCGTGTGATCAACGTGATGTTATCTACTTTATATTTAATTTAGCGGATAAGATTTTCCAAGTATATTACAATGAGCGCAATCACCTATGAAGATACAAACTCGGAAGTACATTTCTTCCATTAAAACCATTTTAAGTACTATAACTTTTATTTCTTGGTTTAAGTACATGAAACTGTTAAATCTTTTTATTTTTTATTATTTATATCAAGTCAAAATGGTGTGTGCGAGAAGTTTTGAAAAATGTATCCTCATGCCAAATCAGATGGCCAGGCAGAATGTTCCTTTGAAGACCTCCTCACCTTCATCACTGGAACCGATCATCTGCCTCCTCTTGGGTTCCCCAGATTGATCTCCCTGTGTTTTTTCTCCCAGGTTGGTACTTTTAAGATAATAACGGATACAAAAAATGTCCTGAAATAGTTCTATTTAACGTTACACAGAAATGTTTAACTTTATTGTACATATTGAGATGTTACAGCTATTCCACCTGTTGGATAAACACTGGCAATGTATTACAATGTTTTAGCTTGTACAATTTTTAAAATGGGATGTTTCCCTTGGATACATGGATTTATTAAATGTCCGAAACCTCACATTGCATGAATTGGAATGATTAGATTGATACATTTCGATCTTTAATCTCAAAATCACCATAGACGAGAGTTTAACATTACAGTTGTCAGACCTCTGTCATATCAGGTTACACTTAGTCAGTAATCCAAAGAATATATTTAAATTGGGTATTTAAAACCCGGCTCCCCAAAAGGTTTAACATTTCAAAGAGTTGAATTTAGACCACATGAATTTAGATATGGTAAAATATGCATTATCAATCTTTGAGTTTTCCGTAAGGACTGAATTTAACATTCGGGTCTTCAGTTAAAATGACTACAAACTTTCTTTGATCCCACATGTTTTGTTCTGTCTGAGATAAATCTTTGTCACATTTGAATTACATTCCCAGGATGTGAGCATGTCAGGTGTGTGTCTGCCTCACGCCTCCACCTGCGCTCTGGAGTTCTTTCTGCCAAGGGGAATGTCAGCGGCTGCAGACCTGATGGTGATGCTGAGCAGAGCCATGCACGTGGCCCTTGGCTTTAAACGTTTTCAGATTGAGTGAGATGGAGAAGGCAGCTTCAGTCTACTGCAAAATGAGCGGCTGCCTGGATACTTGAGGTCCTGCTGAGACTGCATAATATGAATAAAGTGACTAAATAGAAAGCCAGCCCACAGTTTGGGGAATGGTATTGGTCTTTGAACAATTTGTCACTATAACTCATGTGGCCCAATGCAGGAGTGTAGACAGAATCATTTTGAGTTATGTTTATAATAGCTGCTCTGCACATTATTAAATTAGTGTTGTGGGAACAATGGGTCTTTTTAGAAGAGTTGGGAACAGTTTAAGAGTTGTTGCTAGTAGTAGATCAGATATGATGTGTTGATATACTGCATGCTCTCAGTTGTTAATGCAAATACAGTATGTGAACATTAATATATAGCATGCAAGTGAACTTGCATGCTATATATTAATGTTACCGTCAAAGATTCACATTTCCAAAACAATCTATTTGTCCCCGGGGGGCAATTTGAAGCACCACTTAAGAGTAGGACATTCAAATAAAACAACAATATAGAACACGTTTATTTTTCCAATTAAGATAATAATTAATGTTTTGTTTAAATATTTTAAAACTTCTCTAATGAACTGTAGATACACATTTCAAAATCATGCAACAGAATGCGTTTTTGACATCTTAGAAAATGGCTCATTTGAATACTTCCTCACTGTTTATGTCTCTGCTGAATTTTAAGAAAATGTTTTAATTTGTTAATATGAATAAATGTAACTTTAAATATGATGTAATTTTGTATTTCCACATGTCTTAAGCTAAAAATGATATCTATTGTGTTTGCTTTGAAAATGTTATGTTATAAATGATTCATTAAAGAACACAGAAAAACAAAGAATGGGGACTTCAAATGTTTATCTCTTTCAGAAGGACACATAAAATAAACTAATCCCACTAAATCATATATAAACAAACCATTAATATGGCCTTTTGTGCAAAAATCATTACTTAAAAAAAGGAATATTTTAATCAGTGATGATCAGTGAAGAAATCCATTCAGTCGGCAGGTGAACATACAATGTATTGCATAGCCTTGGAGCAGGTGGGTAACAAATGGCTAATGCTTGTGGCCTAAGTTCAGAAGACATTTCTATATAGGTACCAAGTAAACTATTTTCCAGGAGAGGCACATTTACAAAATTGACAAATGACTGAAACAGATCAAATGACCACAACCATACAAAGTACACAATCATTTGAGTATCTCAAGCCTAAGTAAAGGTCACTTTTATGAAAGGTCAAATAAGCCTGCGAAGAACATTTATTTCAAACAAAAGACCTCAAATGCCACAGCCAACAAGCAATGCTTTCATGTTCTGGTGGTCAAAACAAATTGGAAAGAGGTATTTTTATTATAATACTAAAGGCAAATCACATTCAATTAACATTATTGTGCTTTGTGTAAGAAACACCTTTTCGTTTCATAATTCACATAAAGTAAGGAGTGTTGTCAGCAAGGCAGCTGCTAATCCAGTTACAGAGCGTAGGATTTATTGTCCCAATTTGAGTGGTCTGTTCACTTGGTGTGAGATTTCCATAGTCTTGTGCAATCCATTGTCACTTGAGCAAAATGTACATGTCTACTTTTCACTTTCTTGTAATTAAAGTTTTTGATTGGACACAAATGAGAGGCTGCGGTTGTAGGGTCTGCAGTTGGTTGAAGTTGTGGATGTTAAAGTCGTGGGGGTCGATGTTGTTCGAGTTGCAGTTGTGGGTGCTGCAGTTGTGTAAGGTGCATTTGTAGAACCTGTAGTTTTTGGGGAAACAGTTGTATGACCCACAGGGGTAGGGTTTGTAATTGTGGGAGTTTCAATTGTAGGGGTTGAGGTTGTAGGACCTGCAGTTGTTGGAGTTGCAGTTATAGGGGATGAAGTTGCTTGAGTTGCAGTTGTGGGGGCGCAGTTGTAGGACTGGTAGTTGTTGTTTCTGCAGTTGTTTTGGTTGCAGTTGTAGGACCCGCAGGCATAGGAGTTGAAGTCGTAGGGGTCGACGTTGTAGGAGTTGCAGTGGAGGCTGCAGTTGTTGGGCCAGCAGTTGTAGCGTGGCGTGGCAAGGCAAGGCAAGGCAATTTAACTTTATTTATATAGCACCTTTCAGCACCAGGCAATTCAAGGTGCTTTACAAAAATGAAAGACATTCAGACAAAGGCATTTAAAAACAGTAAAAGATAATAAAAGAAACATTAAAAGAAAAACAAAAAACATTTAAAATCAGTCATTAAAAAGAAAAGCTAATAAAATAAACATTAAAAGATAAAAGTTACAGTGCAGTCTAAGATATGAATAGTTCAATTATTTCGGTTCTTGATTTATAATTTATTCACAGAACCTCGCTTTGGAGATCTGAACATTTCCGTCCCGATTGTTAATTTAGACTGATTGTTTTCACCATGTTATGCTCGCATGACATCCACAATCGGACCCTCAGGAGGGTGTACTAGCCCCCTACTCTGCTTTGCGTTCCATAACAAAGTCTTTAAGTGTTACCTGAACACCCTGTGTTACCAAAACACTATTTTTCACCCGTCGGTGATGTGATACTTGTTCTTCAGTACAAATCACCCAAAAACTGATCGTAAACCCTGGCTACGATGGATATCCCAAATATCCTACTTTCGAGCAGTCCCTCTCATAAATGTCATGGAGAAATTAATTACGTTTACATTTAAAACATTAAAAGAAAAAATACATGGATAAAAGTTACAGTGCAGTCCAAGATATGAATAGTTCAATTAAAAGCAGCGACAAAAAGAAAAGTCTTCAGCCTGGATTTAAAAGTAGTCAGAGTTGCAGCGGACCTGCAGGTTTCTGGGAGTTTGTTCCAGATATTTGGAGCATAATAACTGAACGCTGCTTCTCCATGTTTAGTTCTGACTCTGGGGACAGAAAGCTGACCAGTCCCTGAAGACCTGAGAGATCTGGATGGTTCATAATTTAGCAGGAGGTCAGAAATGTAATTTGGGCCTAAACCATTCAGTGCTTTATAAACCAGCAGCAGTATTTTCAAATCTATTCTTTGACACACAGGAAGCCAGTGTAAAGACTTCAGAACAGGAGTGATGTGATCCACTTTCTTAGTGTTAGTGAGGACTCGAGCAGCGGCGTTCTGAATCAGCTGCAGCTTCCTAATAGATTTTTTAGTGAGACCTGTGAAGACACCATTGCAGTAGTCGAGTCTACTGAAGATAAAAGCAGTTTTTCCAAATCCTGCAGTGACATTAGTCTTTTAATCCTAGATATATTCTTTAGGTGATAGTAGGCTGATTTAGTAACTGTTTTAATGTGACTGTTGAAACTCAGGTCAGAGTCCATGACTACACCTAGATTTCTGGCTTTATCTGTTGTTTTGAACATTGCAGACTGAAGCTCAGCGCTCACTTTTATACGTTCTGACTTTGCTCCAAAAACCATTACCTCACTTTTATCTTTGTTTAATTGGAGAAAGTTCTGACACATCCAGTCATTGATTTGTTCAATGCACTTACTCAGTGTTTGAATTGGAGCATAGTCTCCTGGTGAAATTGTTACGTAGATTTGTGTGTCATCTGCATAGCTATGGTAACTTATTTTGTTGTTTTTTATTATCTGAGCCAGTGGTAGCATATAGATGTTAAAGAGAAGAGGCCCCAAGATGGAGCCTTGAGGAACCCCACATGTCATATTTGTCAACTCAGATGTGTATGTACCTATAGAAACAAAGTTGATTCTGTCCTTTAGGTAGGATTCAAACCAATTTAGAACTGTTTCCGAAAGTCCCACCCAGTTTTCTAGTCGGTCTAGTAATATGCTGTGGTCAACAGTGTCAAACGCAGCACTGAGATCTAATAATACTAACACTGAAGTTCTGCCACTGTCTGTGTTTAAGTGGATGTCATTGAAGACCTTTACAAGAGCAGTCTCAGTGCTGTGGTTTGGACGAAAGCCTGACTGGAACACATCTAAACAGCTATTTAAATGCAAGAAATTACTCAACTGTTGAAAAACAACTTTTTCAATGATCTTACTTAGAAATGGGAGGTTTGATATGGGCCTGTAATTGTTCATTACTGAAGCATCTAGATTATTCTTTTTTAAGAGCGGTTTAATGACTGCAGTTTTCAGGGCCTGTGGAAAAATACCTGAGTGAAGAGATTTGTTTACTATATGAAGTAGATCTGAGGCCATGCAAGGCAAAACATCTTTGAAAAATCCTGTTGGAATAATATCAAGGCAGCAGGAGGAGGATTTCAGAAGTTGTATAATGTCCTCTAGGTTTTTATCATTAATCTGATGGAATTGTGTCATGATGTCTGAATTGATGTTAAGTGGACACAGAGACAACACATTTGCTGTTCCTGATGCAGAGGCACTGACTGCTTGTCTGATTTTCTGAATTTTGTCAGTGAAAAAGGAGGCAAAATCAGTGCATGCCCTGGTGGATAGAAATTCAGAGGCTACTGACACTGGGGGGTTAGTTAGTCTGTCGACAGTAGTAAACAAGGCACGTGCGTTGTTTTTGGTAATGATGTCAGAGAAGAACGATTGTCGTGCGTTTTTCAATTCCAAATTATAAAGGCCAAGTCTCTCTTTATAGATTTCAAAGTGAACCTGGAGATTTGTTTTTCACCACCTGCGTTCAGCTTTTCGACATTCTCTTTTTTCTGTTTTCACGGTCATGGCCTTTCTCCATGGAGATATTTTCATGCCAGACACTTCCTTTACCTTAGTTGGAGCAATGGCATCTATAACATTTTGAATTTTTGAATTAAAATGATCTACTAGCTAATTTACTGAGATGTTAGCAGGGGCAAGTGTGGAAGAAAAATTCTGAGTAAACAGTTCCCTAGTATTTTCAGTTAAATATCGCTTTGTGGTTATCTCTTTTTGGTAGGGGTTGCAATCGTAGGAGCTGCAGTTGGTCGGGCTGCAGTTGTTGTGCCTTTAGTTGTGGGAGTTGCAGTTGCGGGGGCTTCAGTTGTAGGACCTGCAGTTGTAGGAGTTGCAGTTGTAGTGTCTGCAGTTCTCATTCATAACACTCCGTTCGATGTCTCACTATGGGATGCGCTTCAACGCGAATGTAAACAGAAGCATCAATCTCATTACGCCAATCCTGATTGGCTGGTGATCTTGACGTCTGTTACGTACTCCCCCCCTTTTGTTGTCCTCTTTGTTCTCTCTGCTGTGCAGGTACACCTGGCTCCGCCTTCCCCAGGTGTTCCCAGTTGTCACTCAGCCGAGCTTGGCGCAGGTGTTCCCAGTTGCCAATCAGCCGAGCATAAAAGAGGAGACTGAAGGAGAAGGAGGGGGCCGATCACTACTCCGGATGTCTCTGCTGTGTCAGAGCTCTTTTGCCTTTTTGTTGTGTTTCCTGGAGGACGTGTTAGTATTAGGTTTTCGCGGCTTTATTTCTCCCGTTAGGTTCTGTTGGATTTTGGGTAGCGGAGGAAGGCTCTGGATCCTACGGCCCGTGGTGTGGTTGGCCCAAGTCCCCTCCGTCTGTTTGTTTGTTTTACCTGTCCTCCAGTGGAATGATTTAGTATTGTGGCAATAAATGTATGATCACAGTTTAGTGCCTACGTGTTGTGTACTTTTGTTTTATGTTGCGGACTGCCTCACGAGCCACTACTATTGAGTAGGGAGGCGGGTCGTAACATATGGGGGCTCGTCCAAAGGCTGTCTCGGGCAGGTGCCGGTGTGGTGAGTAGTATTACTTTCTAAAAGGCCCTTGACAGCATTTTGTTGTTTGTTTGGCTGTATAGCGTAGAGTGGCAGTGATGGATTTCGACTTGGAGGGGTTTGTGGGTGATCCGACTCGGGGGAAGTTGGATACATGTAGCAAACAGCAGCTTGGTCTGATCGCAGGCAAATTTGACGTTGTAGTCAATAAGCAGAACAAGAAACAAATCATTAAGGGACAGCTGTTGGCTGCGCTTATAGATCGGGAGGTATTGTCAGAGGAGGAAGTAGACGACGGGACAGAGGTCTCTCAGAAAGTGAGCGACCTTCAACTTCAGCTAGAGCTGCGCAAGCTGATGGTTAGAGAGAAGGAGAGTGATAACAGACTGAGAGAGAAGGAGATCGCCTGTAATCTCGAATTGAGGAACCAGACTCAGCAGTTGGGGTCTGCGCAACCTCATGATTTTGACGTAGGCAAGTATACTCGGTTTATCCCAGTGTTTAACCAAAAAGACGTTGATAGCTATTTTGTCCTGTTTGAGCGTGTAGCAACAACGTTTAAATGGCCTGGGAACATGTGGACTGTTATGCTGCAGTGCGTTCTCGCGGGTAAAGCGCAGGAGGTGTATACTGCGTTATCTGAGGAGGTTATGCGGGATTATGAACAGGTGAAAGCTGCAATTCTGCATGCTTATGAGCTGGTGCCTGAGGCATACCGTCAAAAGTTTCGTGGTTTGAAAAGACAAGATTGTCAAGCGTATGTGGAATTCGCCCGTGAGAAAGAGGTTCTGTTTGAGCGATGGTGCTCATCAACGGGGACAAAGTCTCTAGAGGACCTAAAAACATTAGTGCTCATGGAAGAATTCAAAAACTGTTTGCCTTACACAGTAGCCACATACCTCAATGAGCAAAAACCGGTGAAAATGTTTGATGCTGCGGTTTTGGCTGAGGAATATGTGCTTACTCACAAGACTGTCTACAGTGAGAGGACTAGGGCACAGGCCGGGTTTGTGGACAATAATATCAGAGAAACCCCAGTCTTCACTAAAGTGCCATGGCAGTCCAGCAGGCCAAGAGTTGCTGAGGAAAAACCGGGAGAGGTGAATTGGGGATCTACGGAGAGGCCAGTGTGTCATTACTGCAAGAAAAGAGGTCATATTGTTGCGAATTGCTATGTTTTGCGGGATGAGGAGAAGCCTGTAAAGACGGTCGCTTTGGTGAGTACTTCAAAGCCAGGGTCTCTCAAATCAGAACTGGACGTTTTTGCTCCGTTTCTCATGGAGGGAATGGTGTCTTTACCGGGGAAGAACAACAGGGTTCCAGTGACCATTTTGAGGGATACAGCAGCTTCGCAAACCTTTATGATGAGGGGTGTGTTGCCCCTCTCTAAGGAGTCTGCTGTGGGTTTGTGTGTTCTTGTGAGGGGGTTTGGTATGCAGTGTGTGGGTTCGCCATTGCATAATATTCATCTTGAGTCAGATCTGGTCACAGGTCCGGTAACTGTCGGGGTTCGGCCATATTTTCCCATTGAAGGGGTAGATTTGGTCTTGGGGAATGATTTAGCCGGCTCGTTAAACCAGGGGTGAATATGGTTGCAGTCACCCGTGCAAAGTCAAAGAGTGGAGTTGACGTTAGTGATGGTGATCTGTCTGACAGTTTTACGGCTACGGAGTTGGACGGACCGATCAGGGACCCGCCATTATGGCGTGAGGGTGGGAAAACTGGTACGATAAGCCCCGGGGCTGTTTGTAAATCTGTCGCTGCCGGTGTGGTGGCGCGGTCCAGTGCTGAAAGTGACCCCCCTGTCACCTCGGAGGCCCCGATTGCTGCGGAGACTCTGGTGAAGGTTGAGTCTCATTTGGCACACTTGCCTGACGCGCAGCGGGCAGATGTACTGGAGCTGATCGTGAGGTGGAGCGCTCTGTGTCGTACCGCTCCGGGAGATTTGATCGACATCAGCGGGTGTATTCCACCATCGAAAAGGAGGCACTGGCTATGGTTCTGGCTTTGAACCATTTTGAGGTATACGTGGGGTCATCAAACATTCCTGTCACTATTTTCACCGATCACAACCCCCTTGTGTTTCTGCAGAGAATGCGTGACACAAATCAAAGGGGGATGCGGTGGAGTATTTTCATGCAAGCCTTCAATGTTGAGGTCAAACACATTCGTGGCAAGGATAATGTGTTGGCTGATGCATTGTCGCGCTTATAATATAGAAGTTATTGTGTGTTGTTAACCTGTCTGGTGTGTGGAATGAGTGGTGGTGAGCACGTCTGTCAACTACGGTTGATTGTTGTGATTGTGTTGTTTAAAAAAAATAAAATAAAAAATCACTAACTCATGGTGGGGGTGTTACGTACTCCCCCCCTTTTGTTGTCCTCTTTGTTCTCTCTGCTGTGCAGGTACACCTGGCTCCGCCTTCCCCAGGTGTTCCCAGTTGTCACTCAGCCGAGCTTGGCGCAGGTGTTCCCAGTTGCCAATCAGCCCACGCATAAAAGAGGAGACTGAAGGAGAAGGAGGGGGCCGATCACTACTCCGGATGTCTCTGCTGTGTCAGAGCTCTTTTGCCTTTTTGTTGTGTTTCCTGGAGGACGTGTTAGTATTAGGTTTTCGCGGCTTTATTTCTCCCGTTAGGTTCTGTTGGATTTTGGGTAGCGGAGGAAGGCTCTGGATCCTACGGCCCGTGGTGTGGTTGGCCCAAGTCCCCTCCGTCTGTTTGTTTGTTTGACCTGTCCTCCAGTGGAATGATTTAGTATTGTGGCAATAAATGTATGATCACAGTTTAGTGCCTACGTGTTGTGTACTTTTGTTTTATGTTGCGGACTGCCTCACGAGCCACTACTATTGAGTAGGGAGGCGGGTCGTAACAACGCCAATGTCAGGGAATCCACCCACCCTTTAAGTAGCTTGCGCTACGACGCAGCGTCATTCAAACACCTCTTCTCGCTTCAGAGCACATCTCGATGTATCAGTAACCGGGCTAGCTTAACGGTCCACAGACTGAACCCAAAGCTAACATTCGGTCGACGGGCGCTTGCCGGTTACTTTTTTGCTTTGCAAGGAGACTGAGCAATATTAACACACCAGTTAATATTGTAATCTGCCTCCCCGTTCTTTCTGTCGAAATAACGGTAAGGTTTGATTTTTTCTTCAAGCTAGTAACATACCTGTTGCTAGTTTGTTCTTCCCTCCACACCGACACCACGGTAAAGAGGACGTTCTCTTTTCTCTCTCACACCAGAGGAGACAGAGATTAAAAAAAAGGTATTAACACACCAGTTAATATTCTTTAAAGAATAAAATCTACACCGTCGCCCTTTTTCCTTTCGGACTAACGGCAAGGTTGGATTTTTTCTCAGTAACGTACCTGTTACTAGCGTGTCCACTCCACGCCGACACCCCGGCGATCGAAGATGGACCCTTCTCTCCCTCACACCAGAGGAGTCAGGGACTCGGAGGCTCGGCTATGCTGCTGCGGGTTTAAGATTTCAGACACAGACTCACACCAGGTCTGCTCGTCCTGCCTCGGGCTGGAACACGCCTGGGAGGCTATCGATAACCCCGGCTTGTGCGGGCATTGTACCCGCTTCACCATGAAGAACCTCTTAGCACGCCAAGCTAGCTTGTCGGGACAGGACCCCCTCATGTCCGCTGTTTCGTCGTCCGGCAATCAAGACATAGTGGCGTCAGGCCGCAGAGATTGAGCCCCGCGCTATGTCAGACTGGGGCTCAACAACAGCGACAACCGCTGAACCGGAGCCCCACGCCGTTTCAGGCTGGGACCCGGTGGCGGCAAGAGCCGCGAGAGCGGAGCCCCGCGCTGTGTCAAGCTGGGGCTCCCAATTGGACCTCACCATGGTTCCAGCCGCGGAGGATGTCCTGGAGTTGGACTACATGGAGGACGAAGAGGATACCTCTGAGTTCCTCCTGTCTGACTCGGATGGGGATGACATCTTCGTTTCATCGGCTCAGGCTGCAAAGCCGGGAGCGATGTCCGCTCCCCCAGCTTCGCCTGTTCTAAGCATGGACTTGCAGGCCGTGTGTCAGCGCGCTGCGTCCAGGCTGGACATCCCATGGCCTGAAGTGGCCAAGGAGACCTCCAGATCTCGCTACGAGGGGAAGAACTTGCCCCAAGCAGCGAGGACGAAGAGGCAGCTCCTTCCAGTCTTTCCGGAGATGCTGGACGAGGTGGTGGTCTCGCGGAGAGACCGTCCCTTCAGCAACAAGGCCCCAATCCAGGGTGCCTGCTCCCTGGACTGTGACGGTATGGAGAGGCTCGGCCTGCTCCGCATGCCGCCCATAGATCCGCTGGTGGCAGCCCACCTCCAACCGAGGCTGGCTTCGACACCAAGCAGGAACCCCATGCTACAGGCAAAGGCAGACAGGTTCCAGTCAGCGATGACCGAACGGGCCTATAAAGCCGCAGCTTTGTCCGCCAGGGCTCTCAACGTCTCCTCGCTGCTGACCGCCTGCCAGGCGGAGCTTTGCGAGGACATGACGAGCAGACCTGAGCCTGCCGTGTGGGACGAGATCGCAGCGATCACGGACATTTGCCTCCGTGTGCAGCGCTGCGCAGTCCAAGCCATGGGCAAAGCGCTGGGAATGATGGTGGTACAGGAGAGAGCCAGGTGGCTCAACCTGACCAACCTTCCAGACCGGGAAAAAGAGGATGTTCTGGACATGCCTATTGTTCCCGAGGGCATATTTGGCTCCGCTCTAGCTTCAATGCAGCTGAGGTGCAAGTCAAAAAGGAAGGGAGACGAGGCTCTCCAGCTCTGTCTCCCCCAAAGGGTCTAGCCGCCACCTCCAATGGTCCCGCGGCATGCCTTCACCCAAGCTGTCTCACATCCTGCCCGGTTCAAAATACCGAAGCAGCAGAGACCGCAGCCCGTCCCGGGTCCCCAGCCCAGGCACGAGGCAAGAGGGAGCTGGCCAAGAAAATCTCCGGTTCCGGCAGCAGCCGCTCAGGCGCAGCCGACCCAGGTTTTCAGCCACCAGGCGAGGAAGAAGAAGCGGGCGGCCTGACAGCCTCCTCTCCTCTCCTCGATGAAGGAGCTGGAAGTTCCCTGTTCCCCAGCTCCAGAGCACGTTCCAGTGTTGGATGCTCATGTGTTTTCGGGGTGCCACCATGCCCCTATCTTCCCGCCGCCTCGAGTGATGCCAGAACGTCATGCTCAAGTTCGCGCCATCAGGGAAATGGACTTAACATCAAAGACAGCAAGTTCCGCTGCCTGTTTAAGTCACACAAACACATGTTTCATCATTGTTGTTTCAAAATAAATCATTTTCCACTGTCGTTTCCAGGCTTAAAGCCAAGGACGCAGTCAATAAAAATGAAAAGAAAAACAATAAAACAATAAACAGTCTGTCGTCTGCCCCTCTTTTGAGAGCGGCTACGGCCTCTCTCAAAAGGCGGACAATAGACGGGATTGTGAAGGCACCACCGCCACGCGCATGCGCAGTGTCGGCCGGGGTTGTCAACCTTGGGTACCACCGTGTTCAGACACTAGAGGGCCCCATAACACATCAAATAGAGACACTGAGGGTAGACGACAGAGCTGTGACATCTCCGCCTGCTTTGAGAAGCGAAAAGTGGAGGATGCTCACAGATTCTGCTCACAGATTCTACAGGCTCCAATTCGCTGTCACCCCCCCTCACTTATCGGGCATTCTGTATTCACAGGCCTGGGGAGAGTCGGCCCATATTCTAGAGCAAGAGATTTTCTCGCTACTAGAAAAGAAGGCTATATCGATAATAACCGCCGAACAGAGTCAGAGCGGCTTTTATTCCAAGTATTTCCTCGTTCCCAAACTGGGAGGGAACGGAATTCGGCCTATACTAGATTTGAGAGCTCTGAACAAATATCTCAAAAGATACAAATTCAGAATGCTCACTCACACATCTCTGTTGCGTCTCGTGCGCCAAAACGACTGGTTCACATCAGTCGACCTGAAAGACGCGTATTTCCACATCCCAGTATATTACCCAAACAGGAAATATCTGAGGTTCGCCTTTCAGGGTGTCTGTTACGAGTACAGAGTACTTCCCTTCGGTCTGTCTCTCAGCCCGTGAGTGTTTGTATGGTGTACGGAAGCCGCGATAGCCCTGTTAAGACAACAGGGTATTCGCCTGGCAACTTATCTGGAACATTGGCTCCTTCTCGCACAGTCGGAGCAAGAGGCTATTACGCAGACGAATGTCCTCGTAAAATACCTGCTCGACCTGGGTTTCGTAATAAACACAGAAAAGAGCATGTTTTGGCAATAGTGGAGAAGAACCGGGCTTTTCCTTTTTTGCTATGTCGGGGGCGGGAGATTCATGTGATTGGTTGTTGGTCACGTTGACTCCCCAAGCTTCAGACACGCCCACCGCCAAGCGTCAACGCACGCCGCTGTGTGGACGGCCCGTTAGAGGGCTGCGCCATTTACTCATAGAAGCTGGGTTACAGTAGGTAACCTCAGTCCTAACTTGAGAGGGAATGTTTGGTCAAACACTGTGTTTTGTCTCATAGTGGCGTTTTGGCACTTTTAATGAGCACCACGGTCTCTGAACAAATGAGACACACTGGTTCTGTGCTCCCAGTGGGCAGGATGAACATGAATGAGTCCGTCCACTCAGGGTTAAAAGCGCTGTTCTCACTGTCCACTTTCCTCTTCTTGGAGAGCGCCATGTGTAATTATTTGTCTCTCCCTGTCTGTCGCTAACACACCTGTTCGCTCTCCTCTCCGTCTTCTCTCCCTGTATCACTAACTCTTCTCTTCACTCACTTTCCTCTCCGCTTCTCTCTGCCACGCTCTCATCTCTTCTTCTGTGTTTCTCTCCCTGTATCGCTCACTCGTCTCTTTCGCCCCCTGTCGGCGGCGGTTAAAATAGAATCGCCCAGTCAAAATTGAAATCCCCTATTAATGTACTGATTATAGATCCGGGTCCGTATAGGTCGGCGTCTGGGTCCGGATCCGGACCGCGGTCCGCCTGTTGCTGACCCCTGATCTAGAGAATTCGAACGGCACTTATCATGGCTGCCACTGAGGGACTTCCGGGTCATTTCACTCCGTTAGGAAGGTTCCTAAGCTAAATGGACTATTCGACTGCAGCCCTTGTGTCATTCAAGCTCGGGGGAGAGAGGGAGAGGGAGGGACCGGTGCCAGCAGGGACCGTGTTGTTAGCATCTGGTTAGCTAGCTGCACTAACGGACATAAGGAGCTGTTTGTTCCACAACAAGCTGGAGGAGAGTCCTCTCCTCTCAGACTGAGAGACTCAGGTGAGCTAAAGGACTCTCTGAGTGTTTAGATAGTTAACTTTAGTCTAAGTTATCTCAGTGGGTCTCAAACGGTTTGGTCACAAATTATTCAAAAGATTATTTCCGCGGCACACCATATGATCATTATAGTTATAAAAACAATAAGAGAATAAAGGAAAAACAGTTATGAAATATGACAGTAAAACAAGAATAGAGTTTAAAAGGGGAGTGATTTGTAAAATATCCATAAAGAAAAAGAAAATCTGTTTCCAGTTCTGTTTCATATGGGTGTTGAGAGATGTATCCATCTCTTAATGTTGCTCTCAAATTGCACCAGATTGATTTTTTTTGGTGAGGTCCGCTCCCCACTCATAAAAAGTAGCACTTTAGCCATGCCTATATGCCGTGAGCTGATTATCGAGCCTTCATTGTAACATTTGCGGGTGTACTGTGTGTGCGTGTGGCTGTGGGGAGTGTTGCAGTAGAAAATTCCACTGCAGCGCCGCGGCCGCCGCCACTGTGGACTAAGCCCCGAATGTTTTCAGGTCCAGGCGACGCCCCTGCTCAAAACCTTCAGGATTTGGAGAGGCTCTTCAGAGGAGTAGACAAAAATCCTTCCTGAGATGTGCACAGAACTGGTGACCAACTACAAGAAGTGTCTGACCTCTGTGCTGTCCAACAAGGGTTTCTTCACCAAGTAGCCTACTAAGACATGTTTTGCAAGGGCATCAAATACTTATTTCCCACAGTTAAATGCAAATCAATTTGTATCTTTTATATAAAGTCAATTTCTGGACTGTTTTATTTGTAAGTGGGCAAACATACAAAATCTGCAAGGGATCAAATACTTATTTCCTCCACTGTACTTCCATAATGTTCGATGGAGGACATCGACGCACTGTGTGTGGTTTGTAATGAGCCACCATTTGCACTTTTACAGAAACACTGATCCAAATAAGTTCACGCCCAACGGCAACGCTGAACGTTATGTGATTGCTCTCTTACTCCATGAAGCAAATCCTCCCTAAATACTGTTTTTGATGGGATCCTAATGGTGTATCCTTTGAACAGGAAATCTAAATATCACAGTAAAGATTGTAGTGAAATGTAAACTTTTAATTGTAAACTTTCATCTACTCTTTTGCTTCTGACAGAATGGTTTCATATCACGCTTTGGAGAGAAGCAGGGCTTGGTGGGCCAGGTGAAGAAAGGATGCGGCTGGACTCTGCTGGCGCTGGCCCTCAGCATCAAACTACTTAGCCAACACTGCCATCTAGTGACCTTTGCCACTACCTGCAGGAGTGAGCTGCCTGCAATATGTAAATGACTTCATATATCTTTTAAAAGTGTGTAGAAACATGGTAGAAACATGTCGGATCGGTAATTAACTATAGAAATCTGTATTATTCACATGACTACTGACAACTATGATACGTTGTGTAAGGATAATTTCAGCCTTTGGAATGGTCACGAGGAAGCCATTGTTTATGCTGCAGCATGTGATCTGGCATTGTTCTCGTGTCATGTTCTGCTTGTGTATTTCCTTTATTAAGCATATTTGTGACAACAACAAAAATGAGCTCATGTATGGTATTGTCATATATACACAGTTGATATCTTTGAACCTACATTTGAGTGCATTTGTTAATTTCGGGAGAAAATAGTAAGCAGCTACACTTGCAGATTCATATATTAACTGGAACAGCAGCCAGAACACTGAAAGATCTTGGAACATTAAATTGTATTCAAACGTAAAAGCAGACAGAACACTGAGACAACATTCCATCTTAAGCCAACATTATCAGACAGAACACTGCAGGGCCGTATTCATGGAGTCAACATTGGGGGGGACCAAAAATTCAATACAAATTTGAATACTAATTTCCTGCCATTCTAAAGGAAAATACATAAAAAATCACTAACACATTGGATACTTTAAAACCTGTTAAACCCCATGCCCCTGCCTGTGGGGCCAAAACACAACAATAGTCATGAAACTGTGTCTCAGGCATGGGTGTAGGAAGCATCCTCAATGTGGGTGGGACAATTTGACGGGGGGTGTGGGCGGGCGGGGGACCTAACCTCCTCTAGGGGGGTCCGGGGGCATGCTCCCCGGGAAGATTTGTTTTTAAATGTTGAAGTTAAAAGCATCAATCTGCTGCACGTTGAGAGCAACATTAGGGACTAAATCTATGGATACATCTCAACAACACCCATGTGAAACAGAACTGAACAGATTTACTTTTTCGTTATGCATATTTTACAAATCATTCCCTTTTTAAACTGTAGTATGAGTTGGAATGATTTTATACCTGTTATTCTGTTATTCTCTTATTTTGTATAACTATAATGATCATATAAAGGTGTGCCTTGGAAATACTTGTTTTGCATCAATCTTGATACAGGGTACTTATATGTTATAGTTTGGATTCCTAAAGCTTTTAGTCTACTATCCCATCATTCAAGGGTGGTTTTCACAATAAGTAATGGTTTATTTTTTGCACGGACACAATCATTTACATTGTTTTACTATGTTCAATCTGAATTTACTTTAAAAACATCTATATTGATTCTGACTTTTTCTACATCCAACTCACAGGTTCATCATTGCTTTGAGAAAAAAGATTATTAATTTACCCCATTTAGAATTGAAGATATAGTCATTTGTTCTGGGAATGTCATTTTCGAGCCTGAGACCTGAAAAACAGGTCAAAATGTTTTACCATAATGTCTAATTGTGCATTGTATTACATCGCCCTATTTTATCTAGTTTAGCTTTTCTTGTTTTGTTGTTTGTAATGGCAGAGATTAGGGATGAATAAAGTACAACTATAACCATAATCACATTAAAGCATTTCAATCCATAGAAAGGTCTGTGCCACGCAATTTCAGTAGAAACAGGAACACTTAATTGCCCTTTTGTTTTACAGCCATGACTCGCACTAGCTGCTTGCCGCTCATTCAAAATCAAAAAGACCCCCAACTTCCTCCCAGACACCTGCCCAAAAAGCCCAACCCTCAAGTAAAGGACCCAAAAGCCTTTTTGCGCTTATCGTTGGCACTGATAAAAGACTGGCATATTCCTTCAAGGTCCAGTCTGTCCAGTTTCTTCTGGTGCACATGACATATGGCCACATTATTCAGCCTCGTTCGACTCATCGATGATCTAAGCCAGGGATGGGCAAATGGCGGCCCGCGGGCCGCATGCGGCCCCCACCTCCTCTTTTTGCGGACCCTCAGATGAATTTATAAACAACGTAATTAATAATAAAAAAATAAAAAATGTAATTAATTTTTTTTACTTGTAGTACTGATACCGTCCACTAGTTACGTCGCGAGCTGCGTAGATGATTTCAAATACCGCGAAATAATCTGTGACGCATTTGTGTGTATTGTGTATTGCTCACAAGAAACACCGGCTGTTGTTATGCCTGCTGTGACGTTAAGTTGCCTCTTGTAATTATGCCATTACAAGCTTAAAAGTTGTTTTTATCATCTGAATTTGGCGAAACAAGTTTAATATTCTTAAAACCAAGACTTTGTTTATTTGAAATCAGATGAAAACAAACTGTCACGGACCCTGCCATGTTATCTATGATTACTACGCTTTTCATTCATAATTTCAGCGGGAGGGAGGGGGAGCGGTGCTGAGGAACAGCAGTCTGACAGGTGTCTGTGTCCCCTTATTCCACAATAAGGGGAATGCAGAGACTGGCTACAAGTGTTTTAGGTTCAAGTTAGACAACTAATGTCTGGGTTAGTGTTTATAACTTCATGTGTATGTCATCTCATGGTTAATCTCAATACACACACATTTTCCGTGCTTTCCAATAGTTTAAAATAGTTGTATTCCACTGTTTAATAACCTGTTCAATACAAACATGCCACTTGTAAAAATGAAATAAAATTTCTGTGAACTGATATTTGTTTTGATCCCATTTTTGGGGGATGTTCACTTTGATTGTAAAATGTCAATGAAGATGTCAGACTTAGTATATTTGTTAATAATTACATACAACACATGGAATTTTTGTGTGTGTGTGTTCCAAGTGAATCTGCGGCCCCCTGGTGGCCAGTACATCAATGATGTGGCCCCCACCACCATCAAAGTTGCCCATCCCTGATCTAAGCCATGTCTTAAGCCTCCTCAGGGCACTAAAACTCCACTCAGCCTCTGCAAAAGAGGCAGGGACGACCAACAGAAGCCTTACTAAAGCTTCCACCTGACCGAAGAGACCTCTCACCTCTGGCACCATTTCCCGAATAATGCTAGCAACATCTGAGCTTGTTTCATAGGTGTAATTAGCCCCAAACATGGCCAGCTGCACCTGCTGTAGTCTTGAATTCAATTCAGGATACTCTTCTACCACCTTGTCCATGTCTCCGTGTAGCAGCACATTTTCAAGCTGCTGCAGCTTGTGGAATCCAGCTTGTTCAAATCTCTCTATGAATTGAGTATTCACTGTGTCCAAGGCATTGTAGAATTGGACTCTGTACAAGGACTGGGCATCGGGATGGATATGGGCTGAAGCCTGACCGGTGTAACGCTTTGTAGGTTTGCGGACATGAGGGATCTGAATTGGTTGTAGGTCCAACTTTGTTGCCACAGCAGTTGCTTTTGAGAACAATACATCAAAATGCTCCTCCGTTCGTTTGACCTGCATGCTTGTTTTGACATGCCTGAAACGGTCTGTTTCCTAAGCTGCAGGGAGGTGTTCAGGCACTCCAAATCCCCCATCAGGTCTTACATTACATTACATTACATTGCATTTAGCTGACGCTTTTATCCAAAGCGACTTACAATAAGTACATTCGACCAGGAAGACACAACCTTGAAGAAAACAGAATCATAAAGTACATCAGGTTTCATAGAGCCAAGTATTTCAAGTGCTACTCAACTGGCTATAGATAAGCCAGTCCTTTATTAAGTGCTCTGTTAGCAGTTCTTAGTTAGTAATTCTATTGCTCGAAGTGGAGTCGAAAGAGATGAGTTTTCAGTCTGCGCCGGAAGGTGTGTAAGCTTTCTGCCGTCCTGATGTCAATGGGGAGCTCATTCCACCATTTTGGAGCCTTCAGCCATTAAAAGGCCGAGCACAGTGTTCCCTTTAAGAAATGTTCCATGAAGACCATTGGCCTTGGCTGAAGTTTCAGGTGAGCTGCATGATGCCATTTCTTCAAGGGCCATTAGCACTGACTCATACTGCTTGAGAACTGAGCGGGTGGCAGGGGTACGTACAGTCCACCTGGTGGGACAGAGAGGCTTCAATGAGGTGAAAGTTGAACCATGCTCTGATTTTGCGATATTCTGAAAAATCAACTTGAACTTGCCAGATTGATTAAAGAAGCCCCCCAATTCATGGACCAGACCCATTGCATCTCTTACTAGTGGCTGCCTGTGGAGCACAGGCAGCCTGCGTAATTAATTTCACGCAGTGGGGACCACAGTGACAATACACAGCCAGCGGTTGTTCTTTCCTTAAAATGGCTTGTACTCCCTGCAATCGTCCAGCCACCATCATAAGTTTGTCCTCGGAGTTGAGACAGAAGAAGCTGTAGGCGCGTCATCACATCACATGCCATCTTGGCTATATTTTGCCCTGTTGTTGATGACACTTGGTAGATTCCCAGGAATTCTTCCTTTGGTTGTAGATCTGCATCTACAGAGCGCACACATATTGACTCCTGCTCAACTCCTGATATATCTTGGGTGCCATCAATGATAATTGCGAACTGGACCACTGGCATTGATGTTATTTCCAACACAATTTCTTTGATGATTGTATTGGCCATCACCTTCAACAGTTCGTTCTGCAATTCCGGACTGGTGAAATCGAGGGGACGTTTTAGCCAGGAGGTCAGCTCTGCATCGCCCGTTGCCTTGTACTTTAGAAGCTGGCTTAAATTCCCACTCTCCTTCTGATCGCCTCGAAAAGCCAGACCTTGCCGCGCCAAGTACCTCACACCCTCAACAATCTTCTTCAGATTTCTTCTTGCTTGTTGCTGCCGTCTTTCAAGCTCACGTGAAAGTTGCACATTAACAGGCTCTGGCTCCTGAATCCTAGTCATCACAGCTAATTTGTGACACTGCTGTGTTTATGCACACTACATTTCTCCAGTGCCTTCTTCCAATTGTTAAAACCAGTCTTGACAAACGCTGAATCTTCATTTCATCTCATTTCAAACCTTTATTTAACCAGATTGGTCCCATTGAGATCATAGATCTCTTTTTCAAGGGAGACCTGCAATCTGCTTTTGACGCAAGCTTAGACTTTTGTGCTGCAAAGTATTTAGCACAATAGAAACAGAGGGCCCCTTTTACAGAGGGGCTGTAATGGAGCCATGTATGATCTTCAAACCACTTCTCCTGAAAGTAGAGTATTCTATTTGATAGGGTTTGACTGGGTATGACTTTCACATTTGGATGATTTGGGCAAAGTCCAAGCTCCTCCCCTTCCTGTCCTGTACCTTCATTTTCGCCTGCCTGGCTGCTCTCTCTCTCATTGTCAAACTCACTCTCCCTACTTGATGGTATTATCTGAAATACATATGAGGATGATCTCATCTTAAATTAACATTAACATTAGACTGCTATGTTGTCATTATTCTGTCTTAACCATCAATATAGCTCCTTTCTGACTTACCTCCATGTCACCAGCGCACACTCTCCCTGTCTGGTCGCCATGCTCACATTCTCTCTCTCCCTCTCTCTCTTTACTCTGAACACACCAGAGTGAACATGGAAGAAATATTATCAGTAAACAAGCTATCTGACTGGTAACAATACTCACTTTCTCACTGCTCTAAACTTACTTTTTTTCTTTTCTGAGGCTGCCCAAAACACTGTCTAATGTCACTGCCACCCTTCCTCTTGCTTACAGCTTGACCTCGGCGATCTGCAGTTGCTGATGTGATGAATACGGGTCAGCAGCGCTGGATATAAGATAATTAAATATGTTAGTAGTGTTACAAATGCCATATCAATCTCATTAGTATGCAGAAAAAGTGACAGGTCGCCCCGCCCCTTTTTGGCCGGAAGTCCCGCCTAATCCTGTATACAGTATTGAATGTAACATACAAATACTTGCAAATAACATGAAATTAATCAAAAGTAAAGCATCTAAAACAAAAACATATTTAAACCTCTCTGTTTTTGCGAACAGGACATGACATGACATGAAGGGAGAAAACATATGGTGGGAGGAGGGGGAACACACACACACACACACACACTTTCCCCGCCCCTCACCCCTCTCGCTTTAGGGCTGTCTAGATAAAAAGCCAGCGTCACTCATTTCTCAAATCGAGAGAAAATGGCCAAGAGACGTCTTGATATGAGTTTAATCAGCGAGACACCGGTGACAACTTACAGCCATCCGTTGGGTGCTCCAAATCAAAGTAAAGCATATAAAAAACAGATATTTTAAAAAGTCAGCCTTTTGAACTACATTTCTACAATCTGAAGAATGGAGAAACGTATGGACCTCGTAGTGTTAAAGCGACACTGACCTCAACAGATTGGGCTGTGTTAACTCTGGTGTCTTCCCGAGATCTACACGCAACCATGAAGGGAGAGAGCATATGGTGGTCGGGGGAGGAACACACACACACACACACACACACTTTCCTCACCCCTCACCCCTCTCCTGTTAGAGGTTGGTTAAATAAAAAGCCAGCGTCACTCTTAAATATTTTTCAAGTCGAGAGAAAATGGCCAAGAGACGTCTTGATATGAGTTTAATCAGCGAGACACCGGTGACAACTTACAGACATCCGTTGGGTGCTCCAATCAAGAAACGAATACAGTTTGTATGCCGGGTTCAGACGCCTACAGCTGAAGATATGCTTCAGTCTCCTCTGTCTTGAAGGCATTCTTAAGCACATAAATGTAACATTAGGCTATGCATAAAATAACCAAACGATTATTTCATTAACTAATTTGAACAGTAATTCACATCATCATATCATAACAAAATAAGCAACTATTTGCATTCACTGACTTGATTTTTTAAATGAAAACCAGGGATATCTTTTGTTTTGCGGTCCATATCTCATTAAAAATATCTAATGTTAGTAACTATTAAAGAAAGAATGGGGACAATTCTGTGTTAATGTAGTTTGTCCATTGTAACTGCTGTGCAGACATACTGATAAAATAGGGCTTCTAACTAATTACCTTAAATAAAATCACTAATTAATTAAACCAGTTCAATACGCATTATTCTTATTCTTATCATTCTTTATGAGCGCAGTAACGGTAAGGTATCTAATTACTTATTTATCTAGTATTCCATCACATAATAACAGAGATGGTCAAACTGAAGTAGAGACATGGCAGAAATCCTACAATGAAGCGGGAACAGTGAAGGGGAAGTCTCTTTGAAGAGGGTATTAGTAGTTTAAAGATCTTAATGCCCCTTGATCATATCTTTTTTTTTAAAAGACTGTTTCTCTAAAAGGCAAGTTTTGTGATTTTTAAGACTTTTTACAGACACTCGGCAGATTTGTGTGTAATTCTCTCACAAAGGAACAGTAAGTCTCTTACTTTTTTGATAGCGTTTTTTATGTATGACAATATCAAGCCACAGTTATTGCGTTTTTTATGTATGACAACTTTACAACTGGTAGAAAGTTAAGTACTTTTTCTGAGCAGATTTTCTTTAAGACTGTGACTCTTAACACACCAACCCCCCGAGAGACAGACATACTCATCCCCTTTTCAACGTATTTTGTTTTTGTCTTTCTCGCTTTTTTCCATTATATTTTTGGAAAAAACGACATAGTGATTGCTAGCAAAAATACAACATGCAACTAATACATTATACAATATTACGACTTTTGGCGATATTTTCAACACAATATACTTGTACCTTTTTTTTTTTTTT
>NC_047506.1:26483463-26500729 GCF_902827115.2 Pseudochaenichthys georgianus | reverse complement strand
TAGATGTAAAAAAAACACTTTTTTTATTTTTTTCACACACAAAATCAATAGTTATACTGATTGTAGCATCCCCAGGACAGTCTCCAGCATAGAATTCCCCATATTACTGGAGATATCGTGATGGAAGTTTTTCACTTCAGTCAAAATATTCACGTGTATGCTGTTTTCAACACACAGATGCATTACATCTACAAACAGAGCATACAATGAGAGCACATGATACACTTTTGATGTTTGTTTCATTTCTGAGATAATGTTACAGAATGTTTCGGAAAATGAAGATTCCAGGACCACTTTAAATGTTTCGTTTACAATGGTTTCCCAATGACCCGGAATAGTACTGCCAGAACGAACGATATCCAAAATGTCTTCTAGTTCACAAACTTCAGCCATTCTGCTTACACGGGGGTCACTACTCATTCTGTTTTCAATCATCCTCATCACCACACTTATTAAAAGGGTATTGACTACATTATGATCAATATATACAGAGCGTTTTGCATAGTAGTTTCCCATTTTTATTTTACTTAAAGAAAAAAAGTCACTGCATCGAAAAAGTCCCTGGCTTCTTCTCCATCCGACTGCTGTTTGTTAGTCTTCTTCTTCTCCATCCAACTCTGTATGGATATTTCAAGTCTCTCCTTGAGGCATCTGCATTTTACAAGCTTGTGCAGAAAGGCTTCCGAAGCGCGTCCTATCTTCAGTTTATCCTCGCAAATGCCTTTTTCAATAAGACTCTGGTCAATCACTGCAACGAAGTCGGCGAGCCAAAGTCTTTTCATTAACGCTTTGTAATTGTTTCTGAAGAAGAAATCGGGCATGTCATTCCGACAATCGTGTTGCCTCTGGTCGGGGTTACTGCGTCGGCAGTCTTTGCAGATTTCTTTTCTGTACCGATACATCACCATCTCCAGAATATGAAACAACTCCGATTTCACTGTGTCCCTAAACTGAGACTTCTTGACCCGAGGAGTAGCATCAGCAGCAGCAGTAGTACTGCAAGATTCGGGTTTCCCACATGGTGGTGTTGCTGGTGGACTCTGTTCCTGACTGCAACTCGCGGGGGTAGTCTTGGCTTTTCTCTGCTCCATGGCTAGTTTACAACGATCGTCTTAGCGAGGTCCTTCATTTTAGATGATTTGTTGAGTGGAGGGTGGGGCTCATTGCGTTGAATGGGGGAGTCAATTATAGAATTGAGAGTTTTTAGAAAAAAAGTTCTTTAAGCGTTGTAGCTTTTTCATCTCATCTCCAGCAATAGGTGAAATTTAAGAATAAGTAATAGTTTGTCATGATTTTACGGAAAAAGTCAAAAGTATAGTTTATCAGAAATATGGGAAAGTCATTGTGTACAAATAGTATGTTGAAAATCAAAAAAGAAAACTCAATTCAATACAATTTAATGAATATTTTACCCTGTTCTAAAGTTTTGCACCCTTAAAGAAAAACCCCTTCCTTACCAAGTACTTCATATTATACCCTTTGTTAAGTGTTGCGTACATCAGGGTGTATCTCAAAGTAAAAGTAAAATATGTAAGTTTATCAGAAAAAAAAAAAAAAACATTGTTTAACTGAACAAGTGTTGCATAAATCAAAGTGTGTCTAAAAGTATCTTAGTAACACTAGAAAAGAGAAAAAAAGCCTTGATGTCAACAAAACTGTATTTTTCCACTGAAATAGCGTTAAAATAAAAAAAGGTGCCTTTAAAGAAAATGTATTCAGACAAAGTATTTTATTTTCAAAAAAAAAAAAAAAAGTTTAAGGTTTTGCATACATAAAAAGTGTATCTTACAGTTCCTTTTGTGAGAGAATTACACACAAATCTGCCAAGTGTCAGGGAAAATTGTTAAAATCACAAACTTACCTTTTAGAGAAACAGTCTTTAAGAAAAAATCTAATCAGACTGTACTTCATTTTCTAGTTTTAAGGTTTTGCATCCCTCAAAGTGTGTCTAAAAGTATCTTGGCAAGAGAAAAAAAGCCAAAATCTGCCTTTAAAAGAATCCGAATTCCTTATAAAGTACTTCATATTCAACCAGTTTCAGTTTCAGACACCAAACTGTATCTAAAAGTATCTTGGTAACACAACAAAAAGAGTAAGTGTAATTTCTTCGGTAATGTTACAGAATGTTTCTGAAAAATGAAGATTCCAGGACCACTTTAAATGTTTCGTTTACAATACTATTACATATAGAGGAGAGCTCTTCTTCGGGAACATCCTCTCCCCTACTTTGTACTATCCAGTCATTAAGCCCATATCCATTATCCTGGTGATAATAAGGGTAGGCTACATCAGACTTGGTTTTTCTCAGATCCATGGCTAGTTTTTAACGGTCGTCCTTCGTTTTAGATGATTTGCTGAGTGGGGTGGGACTTATTGCGTTGAGTGGGGGGAGTCAGTGTAGAATTGAGAGTCTTTAGAAAAAAGTTCTTTAAGCGTTGTAGCTTTTTCATCTCATCTCCAGCAATAGGTCATCATTTAAGAACAAGTAATAGTTTTGTCAAGATTCTACAGAAAAAAGTCAAAAAAGTATAGTACGTCAGAAATATGTAAAAGTCATATAGTATGTTGAAAATCAAAAAAAGAAAACTCAATTCAATACAAATTAATGAATATTTTACCCTGTTCTAAAGTTTTGCACCCTTAAAGAAAAACCCCTTCCTTACCAACTACTTCATATTATACCCTTTGTTAAGTGTTGCGTACATCAGGGTGTATCTCAAAGTATCTTGGTAACATAAAATAACTAAAATATGTAAGTTTATCAGAAAAGAAAAAACCTTGTTTATCTGAACAAGTGTTGCATACACCAAAGTGTGTTTAAAAGTATCTTAGTAACACAAGAAAAAGAGAAGAAAGCGTTAATGTTAACAAACACTGGATTGTTCCACTGAAATAATAAATAAATAATTTCAAAAAGTGCTCTTAAAAAGAACAAATGTATTCAGATAAAAGTATTTTGTTAGACTATTAAGTCCACGATGGTTATATTTAACCCCTAACCCATTTGTATTATATGTTTGTTGTCCTAATAAAGCCAGAGTCACCTGAATTAACTTTGTCTCCAGACCTTTTTTATTTTTTACATTTTGTAACAATCTTAAAACATTTGTGGTTTGACTCTTTTTAAAAAAGTTCTTTTTCATCTATCATTTTCAACCAAGCAGCAAGAGGTCAAATGTAAGAACAAGTAATAGTTTGTCACGATTTTATTGGAAATAGTCAGAGCGCTATGTCACATCTTAAAGACAGCTTGAACTGGATAAATGGTTAGTCTTTTTCAAACATACCGTACGTTCTGCATGTTAGTATATCTGGCCCATCGATTTAGACCCTACTGCCTTAGACGCATGCCCTCAATAGGGTAGTCACTCTTTGGGAAGAGGTGTTTCATTTCACAGATCCACCTTGATTGTTGTTGTGATGGCTGAAGGAAGATGACACCGTGTTTATGCATGACATGCAACATATCTTGAAGTCCTACAAAAAAAAAAAGGGTACAAGTATATTGTGTTGAAAATATCGCAAAAAGTCGTAATATTGTATAATGTATTAGTTGCATGTTGTATTTTTGCTAGCAATCACTATGTAGTTTTTTCCAAAAATATAATGGAAAAAAAAAAAACGAGAAAGACAAAAACAAAATACGTTGAAAAGGGGATGAGTATGTCTGTCTCTCGGGGGGTTGGTGTGTTAAGAGTCACAGTCTTAAAGAAAATCTGCTCAGAAAAAGTACTTAACTTTCTACCAGTTGTAAAGTTGTCATACATAAAAAACACTATCTATGAGTGTTTTTAGCTGTAAAATACCTCCACATTTTAGTTTTCAGCGTACGGTTAAATCTTTCTACCATACATGCCTTTATGTCACTGGCGATTATATAATGTTGTATACCGCTTTTCTTCAACAAGTTTTGAAAAACTTTATTAAAGAATTCTTTCCCCGCTTCTGTTTGTGACTTTTTAGGGATCTCGCTGTGTGTGTTAAAACTGTATCAAAAGCTTTTGGTAACCTTACCCTTCTTTTTCTTTTTAATGTTTGAGCACAGGTTTTTCTAAATACATTTATGACTGTTAACAAATAATTAAAGCCATCATTATATTCGGACAGCGACTGCATATCGCAGAGATCTGCTTGAAATTGTTGCAGCGGTCTGAGTACGAAAACTCTGTTTTCTTACAAAATGCACCCGTGTCGACTTGTACAAATGCATATGCGTTATCCTCTGATAAATATTCTCTGACTTTCTATATATTTAAGTATATTACCTACCTCCCTCTGTTTACAACATGTTTGTCTCCATAGGGGGTTTATGGCTTCTCCATAGGGGGTTTGGGGTTTTCCCCCTCCCTTATCCTTTAGCAAAAAGGCTGACTTTTTAAAATATCTGTTTTTTATATGCTTTACTTTGATTTGGAGCACCCAACGGATGGCTGTAAGTTGTCACCGGTGTCTCGCTGATTACATTTATATCAAGACGTCTCTTGGCCATTTTCTCTCGACTTGAAAAATATTTAAGAGTGACCAAAGACGCTGGCTTTTTATTTAGACAAAGCGAGAGGGGTGAGGGGCGGGGAAAGTGTGTGTGTGTGTGTGTGTGTGTGTGTGTGTGTGTGTGTGTGTGTGTGTGTGTGTGTGTGTTCCCCCTCCTTCACCATATGTTTTCTCCCCTCATGTCCTGTCATGTCCTGTTTGCAAAAACAGAGAGGTTTAAATATATGTTTTCTAGATGCTTTTACTTTTGATTAATTTCATGTTATTTGCAAGTATTTGTAAGTTACATTCGATACTGTATACAGGATTAACCACACAGGAAGTGGTTAGGAGGCGGGACATATATCCTAGGCATATTAATTGATTGAAAACAACGGCATTTTATTTTTCTCATTTTTTAAATTTTATTTTATTTTATTATTTTGTAAACCGGAAGCGATGGCGGGACATCCGCCGGAAGCGGGGGCGGGACATCCGGTCGAACGAGGCGGGACTTCCGGTCGAACGAGGCGGGACTTCCGGTCGAACGAGGCGGGACTTCCGGTTTTCAAAATAAAAATAAAAAGGCGGGACTTCCGGTCAAATAAGGCGGGACTTCCGGTCGAAAAGGGGCGGGGCGACCTGTCACTTTTTTCTGCATACTAATGAGATTGATATGGCATTGGTAACACTACTTATGTTTATTAGCAATTCTGAGCGTTCTAAACCTAGCACAAGCTATGATGCACACTGCAAACCTCCTGCGTGTGAGTATCTTTTAAATGCTTCTGACGATAATTGTAGAGTATTTATTATTTAATTAATTCTGGCACCTTTGGTATTCCATAGGTGTCACACATCACAGTTTTAAATCTTTCCACACCCTACAAATTACAAAATAAAATAGAAATAGTCCACATGAATAAATATCTATTGGATTACATCCAAAACGACACCGTCATTTTCCACATAGCTTACACTAGCCCGCCAAACCCTGGCTAACAACTGAAAGCAGCTAGCCCACAGCTAGTTAGCTACTATTCCTGAAAAGTTCGGTTTTAACATCAGAACTACAAGTTAATTACACAAAGAAGCTAAACCGGAGGGTTCATTAACATTACTATTACGAAATACAATAATATAGATTACTTTAGGGCTAACTAGAAAAGATACCAGAACTGATGGAGGGCAAATTAAAACATGACTGACCTGCTTGGAGCATCAAGCTAACTGAAGGTGGACTCAGACGTGCAACAGCTAAATACACCCCCGGGTACAAAATAAGGAACCAATTTACATATGAAAAGAAATATAATTTTGGTGAAGTTCACAATAACAGAAAATATAGATTTTCAAGTATACAAATAACCAAAATAAAGAACTTTAAGCAATTTTATTTTAATTACAAAATCAAAAAATCAAAACGTTTTTTTTTTGTTGCTATTTATTGGGGGGGACATTTTGAGTGTATCTGAATATTGGGGGGGATGTGTCCCCCCCAATGTATATGGTGAATACGGCCCTGGGTTGGGCACCCCTGCGTGATACGTTAAGTACAGGAAGTAATATTCTGAGCTTCATGTACTTTACTTAGTATTTTCCTTTTCTGCCAGTCATCTCCGTGAGGTATATTGCACTATTTTCTGTAATACATGTATCTCACAGCTTTAGTTACTTTGCTGGTTCAGATTAAATTAATGCTGTCAAAATGATCGCGTTAACGGCGGTAATTCATTTTTGGAATTAATTGCGTTAAAATTAGTGCTGTCAAAATTATCGCGTTAACGGCGGTAATTAATTTTTTGAATTAATTGCGTTAAAATATTTAACGCATTTAACGCATGTGGAGAATGGCCCGCCCCATACGTGCCACCAGTGGCAGCGCCAGGGTATGGCTGGGGTAGGCTACACCCATACCAAGAAATGGCTTAGCCCCACCATGAAAAATGATGTTAAAGTAAGCAAAATAAAGTCTGCCAACTCGCGCGGAGTAAATTGCACAGACAGCAGTTAGTAAGATTGATTTCAGTAGCCACGGTTTTGAAAACTTTTGTCACGTAGTGATCGTCTTCTCAATAGAACATCTTTGATAACGGCGTGGTGTTGTTGCAGGAAGTCCCGACGGAGAATACTTTTGCTGTACAGGGCAGAGCCATATAATAGTAATAAATAATATGGCTCTGGTACAGGGGTGCACATAACTGGTACGCAGGTTATGTGCGTAATCTGAAATGCGTACCGTCACTTGTGTCACAAAGCGCATTTGCGTACTGACGTACTTGTGAAGCTTTTCCAGAAGGCGGTTAGTAGTGATGTTACGTATTGCGCCGAGGCCTCGGAGTGTGTGTCGAGTAATCCCCGAAGCTTTTTGTGAAGCATTCAGGCTTGTATCGTTTTGGGCCAGTGACGTCATCGATGACAAACGAAGCCTCGCTGCCTGTCGATACCACGTGACTGCTTCAGGAAGCGATTCAGATCGGTTGAACCGTTGAACCACAACACTCATAATACCCATGGATGTATAATAAGAATCACATTATCCTTCCTGTCCCGGGCCCGGTGACACGATGGAATCAAGAGAGACCCTCACTTACATAGGTTGGAACATGTCAATAAGTAGCCTATAAATGGATGCAAGCATAAATAAATGTAGGAATAAAAACATAAACAAATAAATGAATAAATACAGGAATACATATGTGTCAATGTTTTCAGGAAGATTTAATGTGTGTGCTGTGGCTCAGCTGGAAAGCAGTTGACTCACGACGGCAGGGTCCCTGGTTCAATGACTGCCCAATACGTATTTGTTGTTGTTTATAAAAGCTCCAGCTAAATGAGATAATGTAGTTAATAAATGTATTCTTTGATATGGTTTAGCCTTTCTCCGGCTACAACATGGTTACGTTTATGAATATTATTAAGGAATACAAATCCCTCTTTGCAATGTTTACCAGCCTCCTTAGGCTTTTCAATCACAATCATTCAACTGGAATAAATACAATATTGTTAACATGAAAATAGGATTTTATGTTCGTTGTTTAGAGTTATTCTAAGGCTTTACTCATTGGGAACTCGGTATGAGATAGAGCACACTGTTGAGATGTCCAATCTGCCTGTTTTACACACTTTGACCAACAGGGGGTTTGTGTTCAAATGAAGCCCATGATGAAGCCTCATGAGATGAACCCTTTTGCGAACCAATTGGCTGGAAAGCTTCAAAGCTTCATAAGGCTTCATCTCGCCATCACTAGCGGTTAGATCACCGGACGACAGAGTCGGTCTCCTTGTGCACAGACAGGGCTGCTGTTAACGTCTGTACAACGGAACTGTGCCAAAACTACGCCAACCGGCTGCGGAGGGAGACTCCCCCCTTCACTGGAGAACTGCGCTAAAACAGCTGATCACAACGTTCACACTCTGTGGTCACGAACGGCCCGTCCACACAGCGGCGTGCGCTGACGCTTGCCGGCGGGCGTGTCTGAAACTCAACCAACAACCAATCACATGAATCTCCCGCCCCTGACACACAAGCAGCGGTTTGATTGGCTAGAGCTTGTACTGGCATATGATTCGATTGGCTGACGCCTCGCCGAGGCGTCAAAAGTTGAACATTGCTCAACTTTTGCAGCGAGCCACGCCAGCTACGCTCCACGTCGCTTCCCACGATGCATTTCGGCTAAAAGTGACGTCACCCCATTCAAAGTGAATGGGGAAGCGTCAACGCACACCGCTGTGTGGATGGCCGGAAGTACTCCACTAGCCGCCCCCCCTCTGTCGACTTTCCTGAAGTACTCCCCCGTTGATAGAAATCAACACGTCATGAATTAAGACCCCACGGTTTGATGATTGATAGGTGTGTGGGCTGTCTTTCATTTTGACATGCAGAAATTTTTTATAATAAACATAGATACTGTATGTTAAATGGATATATCCGCCTTCTTCCATTTATCTTTCCATTCCCACAACAATATACATAAATAAATGGCATATTTTGGACATAGTTCGAATGGTGATTAATCATGATTAATTAATTTTTAAGCTGTGATTAATCTGATTAAAAATGTAATCGTTTGACAGCCCTAATTAAAATATAAATCAACTAATTATTTATAATGAGGTATAATTATAGTTTAAACTATCCATCAATTTCTAGTGTAATTAAAAGCTCCACCTTTACAAGCTACAACATTAAAGTAAGTGTACTGCATTCATTATTATAATCAAATATAATCTAATGTTATTAGATTACTAAAATGGGCCATTCTGTATTATGAGTATACCTAGAATATAGTTTTATGTTTATGCCATACTTACTTAATTTGAATATAGCCAAAAAGGCCTCTTTCTTCTTGCAAAGTATATATGTCAACAACAGTGTGGTAATAGTACTTTAACATAAGGCAAGGCAAGTTTATTGATATAACACATTTCAACACAAGGTAATTCAAAGTGCTTTACAAAAATGTAAGACATTAAATTATAAAATGATATCTAAAAACACTCATTTAAAAGCAATGATATAAAATGACATTTAAAAACACTAATTTAAAAGCAAAGATACATGAATAAAAGTTACATAGTGAGATACACACATCTGAAATGTTTAGGTCTGACTCTCAATCATTGCTAACTTTTTAGCAGAAATTGTTTTCTATCACCTCCCTTTCTTTCTACTTTCTTTTTTAACTTGTCCTTTAGTTATTTAAAGTGTTTCATGCTAAACAAACCCCCCTTTGGAAAATTATAATCTGACCCCATGGTACCATAGGTTTCGACGAAACTATTCCTCTTGCTTATTTTTAAATGCACTAGTTAAGTTTACCTTGTCTTTCTAGGACTTTTTTTGTGTCCTCCGCGAACCAGGGTCTTGAAACCAAAACGGCACATGTAGGGGACTTTAACCACCTACGAGGGGACTTTAACCCCAATAATGACTTTAACTCATACTCCAAGGCAATTCAAAGTGCTTTACAAAAATGAAATACATTAAGAAAATGGCATTAAAAAGCAAATATAATAATAAAAGTACAGTGTTTAAGATATGAATATATCAATTAAAAGCAGCGGCAAAAATAAAAGTCTTCACCCTGGATTTAAAAGTATTCAGAGTTGCAATGGACCGGCAGGTTTCTGGGAGTTTGTTCCAGATATTTGGAGCATAATAACTGAACGCTGCTTCTCCATGTTTAGTTCTGACTCTGGGGACAGAAAGCTGACCAGTCCCTGAAGACCTGAGAGATCTGGATGGTTCATAATTTAGCAGGAGGTCAGAAATGTATTTTGGGCCTAAGCCATTCAAAGCTTTATAAACCAGCTGCAGTATTTTGAAATCAATTCAAAAACTACCCTTTCAATGATTTTTGAACATAAGTCAAAGTAAATTCTCATAAGTAAAAGTAAATTCTCTATGCATAGTAAGAAACTATATCCTATTTGACCAGATTCAGTTCACTATTTGAACAAAATATAATCAACAAATAAGTTATGATTTAGGCTAATATTATGAGTTGGTCTAGGACTTTATTAGTTTCCAGGGTGAGGGACTAATAAAGTCCTAGCATTACATACAGATTTGATGCACATATTTCAAAAATAACGTAGGCCTACATGAATCCATCAATAATAATGAGGGTAATAATTCAACAATATAATATATATCCATCTAAAATGGGCTTCATAATGAGTACTTTTGTTACTATTTCTAATGATTACATCTTTAAACTTTTACTTAGGCTAAGTATATTTGAGAATACAGGACATGTACTTGTACCTTGTTAAATTACTATATTTCTGTCAAAGGGAAGAGATGGGGGCTCCCTCTGCTGGAGGAGCTTGTTATTGTTTTATCAACACAGATCAAATAAACTCAGTAATAGTTTACACATAACTAAAATCCGTGCTGTGCAACAGTCCTGTAGTAAATCCTACTTTCATGAAGGCTTGATATTTCAAGTATTTGTTAAAATAGTTTCAGGGAGGGGCTGATTTGACTGTTCACATTTGACACTATATTTTGATGCTTTTTATTTATTTAAAGGGGACATATCATGCTATATTTGAACAATATATTTTAGGGCCATACCTATATAAAGTATATAAATATAGTTTTCAAAATACCAAACAGATCCTGCATTTTAGCCATGCCTCATTTCGCTCTATTTGCTCTTTCCAGCGCTGTTTTTGCAGAGGGCTGATTCTGTGAGCTGCAGCTGACCACGCCCCCCTGCAGGAGAGGGGAGCGTGCTTTGAGATCAGCTGCTGGGCTGTCAGAAGAGGGGGAGAAAAAGAGATCTCCGTCCTCCGTGTTTTATTCTTATAGAAGTAAGAAGAGAAGTGATGGGGCAGAAACCCTCCTTTTTACGCAGCGGTCCAGACATAGACATCAAACGGCGACACATATTCAGTTGCCAGTTACTTTGGCATTAGGGCAGGGATATCTAGATACTTTCCAAGGTTTGACATAATGAATTGTGCTACTTTTAAAGCAAGCAACGATGTTTTCAAATCTGTAATCAAAAAGCTCCTCAAAAACGCTATCGAAGCAGTTCCTGCCGTTGCTACGTTAATTCAAACTCAAACAGTAACAACGGACTATTTTTCTTAGCGGATGCATGTCAATTTAAATCAATACAACTATTTTTTAAATCAATACAATCATTTTCTAAATCCATAAAAGCATTTAAATTAATATTGGGAGTCATATCGTTACTTTGTTGAGAATGTGGCCATGTAATAATAATGTGCCTTCATGCCGATCTAGATCCCTCCGCTTCGTGTCGGGCTCCTGATCAGCCTGTCGGTGTTCTTTTCCCCATAATGACCGCGTCGCTGCACATTATCCCTTACATATGATTATATAGAGTCATTATTCATTTGTTTTAAAGTAGGAGGCGCAAACGCTTGCCTTGGGGAGGGAGAAAAAGAGCCACAGCGGAGAATAAACAGAAGGGCAACCATGCAAGGGAAGTCTTCTTCGCTGCTTTTGTGGCAGACTACAGCGCCACTTACAGGCCTGGCATATGTACTACAGCGTCTCCAGCGCTTTCGAGCGCAATGGCCGGCCGTGGCCCAACCTCTCATTCCCCTGATAGGTGGAGAATTGACCACTAAGCGGAGCACCCCTTTTGTGACGTAGAAAAGAATTCAATTCTGGATCAGTCTGTATCAGATCCGTTACAGCCCCTTTTTTAGAGATTTGGGTATAGAGGAAAAGAGAGAGGATTTTATTTTCTGACACTTGGTGAGTTCCCTGACACACCGGGGACACATATTCATGTGTAAATACATACAAGAGTGCATTTTGCATGATAGGTCCCCTTTAAATATTTCATTAGGCCATACCAATGGGAATACACTTGTAAGGTTTACATTCTCATTGCATGTTCATTTATCTTCTACCTTTTTTAACACTGATCTTTTGTCTCATAAAGGCTTGCTGACTACAGTACATCTAGCTGAGTTTAATTTATGCATCATATTACTTTCAATAGATTATGGAGAACCAGCCAGGGGTATTTTTGTTTTGTTTTTTGTATGGAGTCATCAGCACTAAATGTGTGAGAAAAGACGATGAGTAGCACATTTAAGGTGTAACATGAAACACTTAATATTTGCTTATGTTAGTTAAAAGTGTCAGCTAACAGCTTTGTTACTACCTCTGACATTGTGAACTTTCACCCCTCACTGTATGCCGTTTTGGTGATTTATAGCTGAAATATGTCAAGATGTATAAGTTAAACTGGGTTAGAAGAGGGAACTGTAGGCCTTTTGATAGACTATTTTAAAGATCCTGTGTCATGGCCATTTATACTGATCATAATTCCATTGTTGAGGTCTACTAGAATACATTTATAATGTGCAATGTTCCAAACTCACATTGGTTTCTCATACAGCATCTCTGTATAGTATGTGTATTCACTCTCTGTCCTAAACGGCTTGTTGGATCTCCTGCCCCCCCCCCTCCATGTGAGCCCAGTGGCCGTCTGTGTGAGACAGCGAGACACAGCGAAACCCAGCCTGAGACACACACACACCCGCAGCCTGGCTGGGAGTTTGTGTCTTCCCAGGCTGAGTTCCGCGGTGTCTCGCCGACCCCACACCAGTGTGCCACACGAGCCTCGCAAAGTCCCGCCAAGTGTGTGTGTGTGTGTGTGTGTGCAGGGCCGTCCCTGGCCAACTTGGGGCCCCAAGCGACATTGTGAGATGAGCCCCCACCCCAACCGACAGGAGTGAGAATTTTTTTTTTTCGGAAACAAAGTAGGCTACTTTGCAAATATAATTCCTGTTTATTATCATTATCAACAGTTACTTTTTTATACAGTGAGGTAAATGTGCATGTATGTCATTCAGTATGCGTTTACAGGTGAATACGTCTGCATTTCCTGCCAAATACTAGCCTCAAAAAGATTAAAATATAAATAAATATAATTAATGCAAATAAACTACTTCTACTAATAATCATAATCAATTCAATAATATAAATACTATATTATTTTATTATAATATAGTTGTAATATAGTCAAGACAAAACATGCTTATGACATGCTCAAAAACTGATATTTCTTAAATCTGTATTCAAACGTAGTTCCCTCTGTCAGCAATGTATCGACAACTACACACACATTTCTGTCAGTATTTCTCTGTGTTGTTGTTGACATGATGATGACTGTTAGGAGTTAAGGGGAGAGGCTGAGCATCAACATGAAATGTGCAAATTGACATACAAATTAATGAAAGGGGAAAAAATGCTCCATGTTTTTTAGGCTGTAAACTTTAACTGTTATGTAAGCCAATAGACAGACAGTTTATCTTCCTCCTGTACATTAGCAGATAAAAGGCATCACATACTTGAATGAATGTTAAATAAAGAATGCTGGAAATAACTGCATCTCCATTAGCCTATATGCTCTGCAGAGACTGCCTTCTTCATGTCGTGAATTGCAGCTGAAGTTTTAATATGGCAATTGGCAATTTGACTTATACAACATTCGCAAGTTGTAAATTTGACTCATACAATAACCCACCTTCGGGTGATGCTCTAGTTTCTTCATGTTTTGTTTTTTTCCCTCTTGCTTGCGCCGGACTGAAACTGTCTTTTCACCGACATCTCTTCACCTGCACTAGTGGCCGTATCAAAGCCGTGATTGGTCAGATGTCGATTCATTGCAACGGTGTCGGGTTACAGACGTGCTCCCCTTGTCACCTCTCACTCTCACGGAGGGTGCGTGGAGAACTGAGCGGAGAACTGCGCACAGCAGCTGAGGCCCTCTGGGCGGGGCCCCCTGCGCAAGGCGGGGCCCCATGCAGCCTGCGTGATTGGCCTGTAGGGAGGGGCGACCCTGTGTGTGTGTGAGGAAGTCCGCGGATTGGTCCAAACGTAACAGAATATTTAATAGAAAAGCTTTCGTTCGCAGCCATCTTTAATTTGTCTAAGCATTGCCTTGACACCTCCAAAAGGCCACTTCACTGTTGCCACCTCATAACAGCCAATCGTATTCTAGAACCTTGAGTGATGTCATTGCGCCATTGGCTTTTAAATTCCCTTCGACATTCCAACCAGTTTACAAGTAGGACTAAAACGAATGATTCTTTTCACTCCATACAGACTTGGCGATCGGTCGACATGTACAACACAGCTAGAATTTAGGACCAAAACATACCTTTTTTCCCCATTAAGATTCCAGCATACTGTCTATCTTACGATGTCTTCTTCAGAAAGCATGGCCTCCTGCTCGGATGTATGGGAAACCAATAGCGACTACGATAACATGAGTAAGGCGCTAGAAGCTATCAACGGAAAATTAAAGTCCTGCCATCTTGAAGTTAACAGTATAAAGAACAAGTTCAACAGCTTTCGGTCTTTGGGGGAGAGATATGACAGCATGCAGGCAGCGGATCAAACTGCAAGGCAAAGATTAGCTTTCATTCAGAAAGAGGTCAAGTCGCTCAGAGAAAGGATCTTAAATAACAGCGATGTTGAAGTCCGGTTTAAAAAGACCTTGGAGCAAACTGCCTCAATGCACGCTCGATGTGAAAAACTAAGTGTAAAAAGCGTTGCCCTGCAAAAACAGCTGGAGGAAATCGACGTGATGAAAGCACAACAGCAAGCTGAATTAGCGGGGCAAACACAGCTCCAAAAAGAAATTGAAGGGTTGCAGGAAGCTCTTATCAATTCTAATGCTTCGGAGGAAACAAAAAAAACACTAATATGGGTAACAGCGGAAACTCAATTTGAAAATAACGTCCTGAGAAGAGAACTTTTTCAACTTAAGAAAAGACAAACTATTTTCAAGGTCCTGGATGACAAATACAACCAAGCAAAGGCAGAGAAACAGGGGATTTGCCTGCAGAACTATACTTTGCGACAGGACATTGAGAAAAGGCACAACGAGCTTGAGAATGAGATCGTAATCCAAGAGATGCTGGACAGAATGAACGCCTCAAAGAAAGAAGAGCGCCGTCAAAATGAGGCCTTACAGAGAGAAAAGGTCCAGCTTGAAAAGAGGCTTCTGCGACTCAAAGGTTTGAAGGAATCATTCAATCTTGCCAACGCTGAGACCGACTCCATCCTCCAGAAAAATGAGGCTTTGAGAGAAAATATCAAAGATTTATGCCAAGAGCTTCAAAAGGAAAATGCCGCACAGGAGAAATTGGACGAAATGAAAAAATCAAAACAAGCCATGTGTCTTCAAAATGACACCCTGCAACAGGAAGCCTCAACGCTCAAAGAGAAGCTCCAGGTTTTGGAAGATTTAGAAGAGTCTTATCAGGAAGAACTAGTTCAGAAAGAGGCCTTCTCGCAAAAGAATAACCTGTTGCGGAATAGGATTGAGGATTTGACCAAAGCAGTCCAAAATAAACAAGGTTTGCACGAAGACTACGAGGCGATGAGAACATCTATAGATGCCATGAGCAGCGAGAAAGTCACCCAGCAACAACAACTCCAGGATCTTAACAAACAGCAAGAGGGTCTTAAGATCTTGGAGGCCTTGCACAGAGAAGCATCCGACCGTGTGGATGTACTGCAGGGGGGAAATGTATCTTTGCAACAGAGCATCAATGACGTCAACGAGCAGATCAGGATGAGACTACACTTTAAGGGAGAGTTTGAACACCTTGAAGCCTCTGAGGAACCCCTCCAGGCAGAGAAAAGCGCGCTGAGTAAAACTCTCGCTGAAGTCCAGGAAAAATGTCTAAGTCAATCTGATTGGCAGCAAAAATACACAATTCAGAAGGGACTGAAGGACACCCTGCAGACAGAGATTGAAAAGGCAGCGGAGGACATCACGTTTTTTCAAGACAAGCTCAGAGCTCAAGATGAGTTTGAAGCTGAGTACAAATCGATGAAGGCATTGAAAAAAGTTGCCTCAAAGCAGAATAACAATCTGCGCAAACATCTGAACGACGTGCAGAAAAAATGCGGATGCGAACACACTCTGCAGGGGAAGATCAGCGCCGTTCAGGAAGAAACCAGGACTCTCCAAAGCCAGAATCAAGAGCAACAAGATCAGATCAAAACTCTCACAGACATGCTCGGTTTGTACGATTCCCTGAGAGCCGGAAACAGCGCCACGACACAGGAGGGGGAGAACCTTCTGGAAGACCTCCGAAAGATCACAAAGGCAGTGAAGAGGAGAGCCCGGGAGGCAAGGAGACGAGGCGGCACATAACAGCAAATCCTCATCTTTAGCTATTAGTGTCAGGAAAGGGTTAACACCGGGAGCTCCGGGTTTTTCCCGAACTTACCAATTTTCTTAATTTGGTAATGTCAAAAAAATGTACTTTCTTAAGTTGGTAATTATTTTCTTGCATGTAATAGTGTAGTTGCCAGCATAATGAACCCCATTGTGAAAATGTAGAAATGTCCGGTAGGGTCAAGCACATAGAAACTGCCATCTATGCTAACTTGCATATGTTAAAAATGATCACAATTGTCAGTTTGAACAAGAAAGTAGCATTAAAGAATCTTTTTTGGAGGGAGGGGGGATAAAGAAGTAAGAAGGGTGTGAGGAAGATGAACAGGTGGTGTAATTTATCTTCTTCTCAAAGTAGTTAGCAAGGGAAGAAGGAACTGAGGGACGGGGGATCAAGAAGGGGGGAGAATATTGAGTGAATTGTTGTTAATGTTTCCAAACTATGTCATTGTAATGTGTCATTGTGTGATTTGAAAGGCGCTTTGAAATACAATGTATTACTATTATTAATATCATGTTTAAGACTTTTGTGAAACTTGGCTTAACACATTATTTTAAGAAAATAATTTGGAATCACGTGTGAAAAAATAAAAGCAAAAATATATTCCCAACATTTTTTTTCATCATGTTCATGACTCATTTTTGAGAATTGCCTGCACACAGGAAATGAGTCGGTATCACAGATGTGAAAAGTAAACATAAAATACATATTAACATCATAATTCTGTTATTATTTATTTTATTACTACCCGGCATCTAAATGACCCCACATATGATTATTGTAACTACTGTATGTAGAATATCATAATGCACATTTAGTTAAATTAGTTGGTGTCAGTTACAAATAAGAAATACATATAAGCCTGTATGGTATTTTGCCTCATATTTTAGTTTTTTATTTAATTTAGTTTTTTATTAGAGTTTTTTCTTTGATCTTTATTGCCAGCTTAAATCTGATTCAGTCTTTACTTGGATGTCAATAGATGACACATCTTTCTTTACATTTTGTCAAGCTACAGAAGTCGCTGTGCTTTTGAACTCCCTAAAAATACGTCTTAACATGTCTCAGTTTTAACCCACATTGTCTGTAGTCTGGTACTGAA